>NW_010186190.1:3958-59666 GCF_000695765.1 Mesitornis unicolor
TTCTAAATTAATAACTTCTCAATGGAGCCTGAATTACACTGTAAATATCATATTACTGCATATCCATATTATGCCTGCATGATTTCATCACAATAACATCCCAACCAACCATAATTTGGGCTGATGTAAAAAATAAAAGTAGTACCAAGTGTGAGATTATGAAAATATTAATTGCTTTCCAGCCAGTAGGGTGACAACACACTGTACCTCTTCAGCAAAGGGAGACAACCCTGGATCTGTGCTCTGGCTTTTATGTCACTGTACTTTGACCTGGTTAGACAAGTGCGGAAGAGAATTTTCTGATCTTGCTGAAAGGGTGACTGAACCTTCTTTTCTTTGTTTTTTTTTGACACAAGGCCAGCTTATAGCACTACAGGGAAGAAATATCTGTGTCTACTGTTGCCATGAAGTATTCTGAATAGCTGAAAAGCTAGGAAGCTTAAATAATGGTATTCACTGAATTAAGCAGGAGTCAGAAAACTGCTGTGGAATTAACTGGTAATGATAATGGATCATGCTCCTTGATGTAAGACTTAATTGCTCTATTTTAGTAGTAGATTATGCATATTCCACTCATTGACAGAGAGATAATAATCATTGAACTTAAGATCGAAGTCATAACTCACTATTTTCAGATACTTTCTTTCTTTCAATTTTTGTAATTAGGGATTTTGTCTTAAACATCCTAGAACAGTTATAAATTGTTCACATTTGTGTAAGATTCTCCCTGACAAATTTTTGTATAAAAATCCTGCTGAGAAGGACTTTTCTTAAATTATCAAAAAAAAGTAAATGTGCTACATGTACAATGTTAACTTGGGAACTCAAAGCATTGTGTATCTCCAAATTGATTTTTTTTGTTTATTATGACTGTTGCATAGTACTTACATTTCTGAGTATTTTGGAAAGTCTATATTAGCAGAAGTAAAACAGCATCTTAGGCAAAATAATAGTGTATTGATAGGCTAAATTTGGGGTCTTCGTAATCTTCTACTGTTAACATTTCTAGAAAAATATAAACTTGGTCTCTACTTGGAATAAATATATTAAATTGTTTTTCAAAAAAGTCTTTCAAGAGCAGATGAAAAGGTTATTTTAAATTAGAAGTTCGTATTTTTTCAAGCTAGACCTTACTTATACTTCTATGTCAGTCAACTCCTCAAAGTTATAGACATCTGTCACTCGAGCAACTAATGGAGAGACAAGAGCATCCTCACCATTTTTCCTGAAAAGTGCGGTACGTAGCTTGGCTGTTTGTAACTCTTTGGTTAAGAGGGACACAAGCAACATAAAGACATTTGTTCTGCACACCACAAGGTTCATAAGTGAGCTTTGGTTGCTCTCAGATACCTCAGACCGTGTCTGGTTTGATCCCTCAGGCATCAGAGACCTGCACCTGATTTCCGTGACCAAAGGGTGTGGGAAAATTATAACATGGTCAATTAAACCAAACCTTGCTCTGTAACCTGAACATAAATTTGCTTCCTGGACTGTGGCTGAGAAATTTAATTCTCTCGAACCTGGATATGCGGAAATTGCTTTCCACTTTTTTCATCATTTACCTTCTTCCCATATCTTTTGTTTTGAGGTCTAGATATCAGATGGCATTAATATCGATCCTGCATACGAACCAAAAGAAAGACTTTCCAAGTAAAAAAAGAAAAAAAATCAAGGATTTTTACCCCTACAATGAAATGCTATTGAGGAAATATTATGATAATGAGAAAAGTCCTGAACACCTGGAATTCTTCTGTCAGGTCCTTAGGTTGCTAATATAAATCAAGCACATCTGAGTCGGAGAAGGCTTACTTCTAAGGTTTCAGACAGCAGTTGCCAGATTTTATTTTTTTAAATGTGCTGTGTGCATCTAAGTCTGTGCCCTCTCCCATTTCATATGTACTCAGGTCACACTCTCAGCTCCCCACCCCAACAAAGAGTTGATGGTCAGCCTTTGCGGACACTCCAGGGTCCACTGCGCGGAGATCATCATCACACTTTCTTCTCCTTTCATGCCATTCATTCTTCATCTCTAGCTTTGTATGCTGCATAGAAAATTATATATGTAGATATTCTGCCTCAGTGGCCCATTACCCTGTGAGCCAGAGAAGTTAAGAGTTTCTTTTTGTGAGGTTAAATTTCACAGGATTTTTGTGCCATGAGGGGAGAGCCTGCTGCTGACTAAAGAATCTGAAATAAATGTGCTCAGCACAGGGTAATTTATTTATTGGGCTGATTTTGGCAGAAACCTTTCCTGAAGCCCTAAGACACACTGCTGTAAAAAATAAGCTGAACACCCAGAAATGTATTTTGATATTTCTTCATCCATGTTCAAGGCACAGTTATCACAACGTCTCCTTTGGAGGGTTATGGAAATACTCATCTAAAGGTCCAGCTGGTCAAGGTACTCGTCTGGGATGTGAAAGAGATGAGAACTCAAACCTGAAATTCCTCCATCACAAGGGAAGCTTGGAGCTGTCAATCACATCTGGGGAGGAGAGGTTCTTGTAGAAGAAATGTCAGAGGGCTTACAGAAAAGAAATAAAAGTCAAAAGTTGGACACTTTGCAGAAAGAATGGAAAAAAATTCCCACCTTATCACATTAACCATGTCACAGGAGGCACTGCTCATGTTTTCGGGTGCTCAATTTCTACCATTACATCTTTTCTTCCCCCATGGAGATCATCTCTGGTCCCAGCCCAGGACCGAGACAACATTCCAGTTTATTACACAGATGAGTAGAAGCTGACATTTTTTTAAATGGAAGAAATGCAGAGGAGACCTGACACCATGAAGTTTCATTTTGAACTACAGAGGACACAAACCAAAACACTATATCCCTCTTGAAAAATTTCTTAAGCTCAGAGTTAAGATTTTAAAGGTTATGACAATTTCCCAGCTTAAACACGTGTCCAAACTACATAAACACTAGGCCACTGGCAAATACAGATGCAAACAGCACCTGTGGTAAGAAAACAAATTCAATTCCAAAGAAAGATTTTAAAACATCAATAAAACAAGTTCCTAGTGTGAATATGCCCACAAATAAGATATGCCTTAACTCCAGAGAAATGTTTCAGAGTCACTTCTTATGAATGATAAGGAGTTTCATGGGCATTATTTAAAGATAAAAATATAGTGGTGTAGTGTGCAAGTGACAAGAGCATTTAAAAGCCCAGTTACCCAAGAGAGGAAGTAACAAATTTTGGGATTTTCCACAGGTAACAGAAAGAACACTTTACCATGAATATAATATATTCTTGTTTAGAAAAGAACTAATTCACTTAGACTTTTAATGGTTAGAATGAGGCAAATGCATTTATTAAAGGACTGAGTCATGGAAGGAAGGACCTTAAATGTTTGGGGCCAAGAAGCAGCTTCATCCTTGTGTGTATTTAATATAAAGACATTTTTCACATTTCAGTTATTGAGTTGTTACTTTAAAGGCCACTATTATGAATGTGGGAGAAAAAGTAACATTTTACATGATGGAGAGTTAAAGTGAATCGATCAAGCATCTCAGTTTAGCACAGACATTGGTACAAAATAAAGCCCTAGATCTAAACAAGAGTGTTTTTTGTTAAGTAGCTTAATGCCAAAGAAGCATTTCTGATTCTATCACACCTCCTGTACTAAGAGAGCAAGGCATTTTGATAACTATCTTTGACCTATTCGGTTAAAGATCTCATATAAATGTTTCAAGGCAATCAGTAGAGCAAGAAGTCTGGGACTGTACAGGGTCATTAGTTCAGAAGGATGCGGTGCTGGTTTTACTTCAAGTCTCACAGATACTGATACTTAGTGCCTCAGCTCCTGCAAACAAGAATGCCAAGTTCAGTTGTATGACAAGAAAACCTGCAGTCTTTCTAATTCAAGGGACAAGTCTGGAATTCCGTCAGGTACACCTGGAAGTTTCCAAAGACAAAGAGAACCTAACACATCTCAAACCACTAGTCTTTTCCAAGCCAGACTCATGTTGGTTGGAAACTGAAGCTGAATGTTTGCCTCTTCAGGCTAATTCTTGTAATTCCGTTTCTTTTTGAAGTGCAGAGGACTGTTACAGAGTGTATCATTTTCCTTCTACATCCAGCAGGACAAGAAGACGTAATTGCAGCCAGCACTCCACTCTCTTGTCTCACTGCGAGCCAGGTCCTTCTGATTTCTTCTTCTGTGCAGTTAACAAAAGAGCACAGGACAAAAATGCTGAGTTGCTCTGCACAAAACCAGCTGAGAGCTAGCATGGCCAGCTCCAACCCAGACATACCAAATCCACCAGGACTTGTTCTGACCTGTGAAGACTTCCTCAAGTACAGCTCCATCATGTTCCCCCAGGTTTGAGGTTATGGTCCCTCAAAGCCATCTTTGTACCAGTGCTGCTAAGCTAATAAATTTAACTGGACCTGAGCTTCTTTGTGTAGAGTCTGATTTATCAGTTTATCAGCCTGATTTACCAGTTTATCAGTCAGAGGTTTAATAGCTGCAATGAAGAGCTGAGTGACCTGGTGCTAAATCAGCACCTCCTCCCTCAGACACTGTGAGATCCCAGATGTTCAGCCCGTTACAGAACAGGACAATGTCCCATTTATTTTGTTCTTCTAGTTTTAAATCTTTTATTAAGGCTGTACTTGTTACTTGGCCAGCCAAATGAGACTGTGACTATTATAAGTCAATAGCTCAGAAGCCTGGGTTTTAATACTTCATATAAATTCTGGCACCACTCAATTTCTTCAACAAGGTGTTCTCAGAGTTGGCTGAAATTCCAGGAGGGAAAAGAAGTATATCTGTATATTATGGGAAATGCCAGCTCTGCCTCTGACAAAGTTTCTTTAACCAGATGTATAATTTTTCTCATTAGCAAACTGAAGAAGTATGCATTTTCTGTTACAGATGCAAATGTAACATTTGTACAGATCAGTAAATACATTTCCACTGCAATGTAAACAGGCTTGACAGTTTAAATCTGTCACAAATTTCAGTGATAATTATGCAAATACCACACAATACCAAAGGAAAATGGTTTCTTAAATATTTAAGTGGGAATATTTATGTTACAATTATTATAGCAAGATATATAAGATTCAAAGGATACTGACCATAAAATGTCTACAACAGCTCTATTCTGCATGAGCAGTAAGGAAAAATTCAGTGTCATACTTCATAATTATGGCCAAAATAATTATTACAAATAATTCTTATTAATCTGCCTCCAGGGGTATGGCTGGGTAGTCCATTCACAGGAGCTCCAACAGCTGAGCTGATACTGCCTTGTAGCTGCCAGAGTTTGTCACTATATCACCACCACTGTTGCCATGCAGGGTTGCTTGAGGACACGCTTGCTGTCACAATCTGAAGGAAAAAGCATTATCTATGATAAAAGTATCTTGTTTTTTCTGGCCCTTTCAGAGTTCTCAGGAAAATTTTCATTTCATTTGTATGGCTGCGGATTAACAGCACTTACTGTCTTCAAGGGAATTTCATATCTAAAAGCCAGTTCACTATGGAGAGTGACAAACTCCACACAGCCCAAGTGTTAGAAAAGTAATATTTCTGTTATTGTAATAATAGAACTTTTAGACTCACTCTTTTAGATGGTCGTATCTTACATGACGACCAGGTGTAGATTGGTATTGGGCACAACATGAATCATTTCTGCCTCTGCACTGTTGGGAAACTCTGGCAATAACTGGGGATACACCAGAACTCCACTCAGCCCCATATTACAAGGTACGCTTGGCAGAATGAAGGATTTCTGGCATTTCAATGATTAAAAACAAAACAAAAAAAGGCTTCTGGACCAATCACTTGTTTTTTTCCTGAGGAAGTCCTGTCTCAAAGTAGTAAATTATTCCCCATGTCACAGCAAGAAATCAAACACATGAACAGAGCCATCTCTGTTATCCTGAGATGGTGCTCTGAGGTAGCAATGAACCCCTTTCTTCTCAAATACCTGATCTGTGTCTTCATTACTAGCAAGAATTAGAAGAATTATGAATTCTGATTAGTCTGAAGGCTAAGAGAACTTGTTAGAAGTACACCAAAGTCAGCTGGCCTACAACTAATGCCCACTGAAATTTTCTGATTAGAAATGTATTGTAAGAGGCCTGTTTGTAAAATCTGTTGCAAGAGTGGAATGTTTTGATAATTATTCAAACTTTTGAATCTTTTAAAAGCCTCATTAGACTTCAATATAATCTTCTGGTTTATGGGACCGAGGTTAAGATATATAACAAGCAAAAGATCTCACTAAGATAAAATTCATTGGTATCACAGAAGATGAAACAAGGTGAAAAAGGAAGGATGAGGTTAAAATAGTCCCCTCATCCCAGTTTGGGGAGACTTTACAGAACCTTAAAGATAAAACTTCATTTGTTGTCCAGATCCTTCTTTGTTCCAGTCCTGTGAGGAGATGTTAAGGCAATATTACATCTTCCATCCCAGCACCTCTTTTCACATACATGACAAGAAGAAAATTCCGTACATTGCATCTGAATTTAGAACCTATGACATGAGAAAAAGAACTAAATTTTTAAACAGTGTTAAAATTCTTCTTTGTAGGAGAAACATATAAGTTTCAGATGCACAAGGCTCCCTCAGTTGAAGTAGCTTTAGTACTTGTGACACAGACCTCTTTGAACAATGGTTTCTTGACTCTTTTTCTTAAAGTTAGTGTGAGTGCCGTCACTGAATTTTTGGCAATCTCGGGAAAAAAAAATCAGTGACAATACACCATTAGCTATTGGCTCCTCTTCAATGTATAGAGGACCTGCTTCTTTCCCAGCAAAGTCACAACACTGCTTGTCTCAATGACATCCCACTATGAGTCCATTGCTTCTGGATACCTACTAAAGATGTGGCAGCTGAGCAGCTGCTAATAACCGCTGTGAAGATAAGGAGAATGTTTTTCACTGAGCTCCCTGGAAACACAATCAAGAATATTTACCTGTAAATTGTTCCCTGACCCTTTCATATCACTATGATTATGATTCCAGCTTTTTAGATTAACCCATGATTGGTGATAAGAAACCTTGCCTCTGCACCAGGCCTTTACCACAAGGAAGTGGCTGTATATCCTGAGTGATGTGAATGCAACTTGTGTGAGCTCTTAGACTGCAAAATCAGAGGCCAGGAAGAAGAAAGTGGACTGACAAAAATAGACTCCTGCGTCCTGCAATGCCCCTCTTTTATCTAAATTGGTCTTCATCAGGACAGTTGGTTCAAGGTTATCACACTAGGGGAAGAGTAAAAAAATAATCATATTGATGGTATAATCTTTACTGGATTAATCCTGTTAATGATTATCTCCCTGCCAACTGATGTCAGCAGCAAATTATAGAACAGGTGAAAACTCTAATTTCTGATCTGATCTCACCATTCTTCTATATTTCTTAGTGTTGCAATAGTAGAGGCTATTCCTGAGCTGAACTTCCTAAACTTACATTAAAGTTTTATGGCTGCCTTTAAGTTTTGTAAGACAGACCTGTATTAGCAATACTGATCTTTAATGTAAGAATATCTAAGAACCAAGACATACTCTGTCTAAATTAAATATTATTGCATCCTTTAAACCTAGACTACATCTCTTTAGAGTATGAAAGAAATAACGTGTATTTTCTGATAAAAATCTGTACTATATGAATATTACTTGGTTTAAACAGTACAGAAAAATTGATTTGATGCTATCAGTATATATCTTACTTTGCAACATGTAGGAAATATCCTTCTGCATCCGCAAATATCTCTGTATTTATTGTGCTGTAAAAGCATCTAAAGAATCTAACAATAGGCATCAGAGCTTTAGTGTGGCTGCAACCACAAATTCAAACCTCTGCCTTCAGAACATTTTCTTGCTACCCTTGCATTTGGCTTGAGAGTTCATGTGTTCCACAGCTAGTCAGCAGCATAGGAGAGAGGGCAGTGTTCAAGAAGAACACAAAATACAGACAGGAAAATGGGGTGCTCTGATCTCTTGAGGGAACTTCACTTTCACCTTATACAAAGGAGCGCATTCAGTGCTAGTCCACAGCAGTACTGATAATCAGCAGCTGTCAGCTTTGTTAGCAGGAAGCAAACAGCCCCTGCACCTCTCTGGAGTTCATTTCCGCCCAGAGATCTTCCTCCTTTCTGGACCATGACCAGCATCAGCAGGAGTCTGCCCCAGTCCTGTATCAACCACACAAGCAAACGGTATCCAGTGCTCATCTTCTGCTCCAAGCTCAGGGTGCCTGCTGCAGCACATGGAACCATATCATCCCATCATAGTTAACTCTTTCTCCAGCCAAAGAAGAGCTGACAGCTGAATGAAAAAGGAAGATTTCTTGCCATTCAGCTGCATCACACTATGACACTTTGAACAAATAAAAACAGAAAGTTAAATGCAGTTAAATGAGTAATTAAGAATTTAAATAATAGCGTCATATGAAAATAGATATCGTAAATACACAGATATCTTCCTAGGAACTTCCTATTTCAAAATCCAACAACTGAAATTTGAGGGTTATGTAGATTTAAGATATTTTTCCTTAGGTATGGAATAGGAAGCACATTGTTGCTGTAATTTTCCCAGGGACTAAGGTACAATTATATATCCCAGCACAATTCCAAGGTAGCTGAGCACTAATAATAGTTATTGAGTCTTTGCTGTCAAATGCATTACAAAGATAAGACCTAGCAATAAGTTAGCAGAGGAGTTTAAAGGAAAATAAATGCTCTTATGCACACAGAAGCTCATGCGTGCTGATGTGGAATCTTCCCATGGCCCTGAAGTCTTAATACACTCAAGAGCTTAAAAAGTTTTTTCTTCTCCAGAACAGATGCCTTAAGTCACTATGTGATAGTCCAGCTTTCTTAGCTGTTGTATTCAACTCTTTCTACTTTTCCTGCAGTACTAAAGCAAAAGCACACTTTGTGGTGATTTCTAGATATTCAAAGATTGAAAAGCTACAAAGAAGAAATCCTGAACTTTTATTGCCACTCTGACACATCTCTCCTGGCTTCATTACTGTGCTACACAGATGGATAATCAAGGTAGTTAATTCCAAATGGGAACAGTATTAGGTAGGTGACTGCCTACTAGGTCATTCAGAACTGGCTTGAGTGTCCCTATGCAGCTCTGCGCAGTGCTGTATTGTCCAAACCAGCAGAAATTATCACTAAAGTGAGAATGCTAGGTTCCCAATTCACTGTTGTTACACAGTTGAACCCTTTCGTAATGCCTTTCCACATAGACAATAGCCATGCAGAAATTGCTATAACTATCATACATTTTTCAAATAGTTATTGAACTTATTTGCACATTGTGTCTTTCACTAACCTTGCTTTTTCTTATCTCTGGTGCATCTGTAATTTAGATCTTGGCAGGTGCTGCTTAGCTAAAGGTACTATGAATTTCTTAAGGGAGTCTCCTGCTAAGCACTTTCCTATTTGCTGCTAAACAAGCAACTTCATTTTTTTCCTTCTTTGTTTTGACATCATTGCTGCAGATCACGGTAATCAGCACTTTGGCAAAGCTTCCCTTTTTATTCCTTATCAAAAAAAGTCCTCATCAAAGTAATTGCTAAAGATCTCTTGGCACTGTTAGGATTATCCCCCTGTACTTGGCACTGGTGAGGCCGCACTTTGAGTACTGTGTTCAGTTCTGGGCCCCTCACTATAAGAAGGATGTTGAGATTCTGGAGCGTGTTCAGAGAAGAGCCACAAGGATGGTGAGGGGTCTGGAGAACAAGTCTTATGAGGAGCAGCTAAGGGAACTGGGGTTGTTTAGCCTGGAGAAGAGAAGGCTGAGGGGAGACCTCATCACCACCTACAACTACCTAAAGGGAGGTTGCAGAGAGGTGGGTGCTGGTCTCTTCTCCCAGGTGATGGAGGATAGAACAAGGGGAAATGGCACCAAGCTGTACCAAGGGAGGTTCAGGTTAGAGATAAGGAGGAAGTTCTTTACTGAGAGGGTTGTCAGAAGCTGGAACAGGCTACTCAGGGAGGTGGTGGAGTCACCATCCCTGAATGCATTTAAAGAGCGGGTAGATGAGGTACTTAGGGATATGGTTTAGTGGGTAGACAGGAACGGTTGGACATGATGATCTCAGAGGTCTTTTCCAACCGAGCGATTCTGTGATTCTGTGATTCTTCTGCATCCTCCTGCCCTGACACACAGTCACCATTTCATTGACTTATAGAGTCATTTGGTTGGAAAAGATCTTTAAGATCAAGTCCAACCATAACCTGTCCACTACTAAACGATGTCTCTAAGCACCTTATCTACACGTTTTTTTTAATACTTCCAGGGATGGTGACTCCACCACTTCCGTGGGCAGCCTGTTCCAATGCCTGATAACCCTTTCAGTGAAGAAATGTTTCCTAATATCTAATCTAAACCTCCCCTGGAGCAACTTGAAGCCATTTCCTTTTGTCATATCACTAACTACTAGGGAGAAAAGACCAACTTTCATCCGGCTACAACCTCCTTTCAGGTAGTTGTAGTGGTCGATAAGGTCTCTCCTCAGCCTCCTTTTCTCCAAGCTAAACTGCAGTTCCCTCAGCTGCTCCTCATAAGACTTGTGCTTCAGACCCTTCACCAGTTTTGTTGCCCTTCTCTGGACATGCTTCAGTGACTCAGTGTCTTTTTTGTAGTGAGGGGCCCAAAACTGAACACATTATTCAAGGTGCAGCCTCATCAGTGCTGAGTACAGGGGATGATCACTTCCCTACTCCTGCTGGCCACGTTATTTCTGATACAGGCCAGGATGCCATTGACCTTCTGGGCCACCTGGGCACACTGCTGGCTCATATTTAGTCAGCTGTCAATCAGTACCCCTGGCCAATGCTTTGCAAGAAAGAAAAGCTGGTTTTGCAACCCTGTGTCAGGTTCTGAGCGTATAAACAGGCCTTTATGGGCCTGATCAGCCTCATCTGGAACTCCCACCCACACTCTTACCTATGAGAACCCTATTTAGGATCAAATTGGGCGTTTACTCCCTTCTTCAAGCTCTGTCATAGTCTGTGTCTGGCCAAAGTCTCTCACACTGTGGACTGACATCCCAACTAGACCCCCAGCCCTCCCTCATCGTTGTAGAAACCCATGCAGTGCCCTGGTGCTCTGTCAAAAATCTCACTTTTAAGGGTGGGGACTTTCCTCAAGGTATGCTGAGTTCTTGGTGCTGTGACTAGGAAGTCTGTGGCTTTCTCTTTGAGGAAAGAATTTCTTGACACCAAAAACAGCCTACTCTGAAGTCCAAAATCAAAGCCAATGAAATAATTAAGGTTTGATGAAAAACTGCCAGTACTGAAACATTACAAATATCTGTTTCATGGCCATGCAAAGTGTTGCAAACCTTCTATTAGAGGTGGAGTAAGGAGGGAGGGAGGATTTCAACCTTGAATCTAAGATGCTTCCATGTTGAAGAAATGTTTCTAGCAATACTTACCTGCAGTCAAATTCCAAGGCTATGCTCTTATGTTCTGTTTTATTGTACAATATAACATTTTATTGTTTTGTCTTCGGTTAACACTATTTAACAATTTAGAGCTGTCACTGGTTTGCCTGTTTTTAAGTACCTTGCATAAAATTATCTAATCTCAGCGGAAGCCTCAATGTGCTGAGTTGTGAGCTACCAGCAATGAGAGTGACATCCCATGATGCTGCCACACACACACAGTACGAAGTACTAATTCAAAAGTCATATCATTGTACCAATTTTACAAGTGGCACAAGGGATTTTGGTTCCTCTGGTCATAATGTTAATGAGGGCTTTTGTACACTTCTTTCTGACAGAAGGTTAGGCAATGAACAGGCTGGACAGAGGTTAAATACTAATCCAGAAACTTCCTGGTCATGGAAACTGAAGTCTTGTAACATCTATCTTGCACCCAGACATACTTATAACAGCAGAATATCTTACAGAAGCATTGGATTTGATTTTTATTAAGAGGTTACAGTATTTAGATCTCCCAATTTGTGAATATTTCTTTAATATCTGTCAACATACTTATAGTAAATCGATTTCTTCTTTTAACACTGAAACTTTCAAAATATTAAAAGTAAGCACTGTACTAATGATCATTAGCATAAATTTAGAGCATATTATTTATTTCTTTAAAGCAGTGCAAGACAAGAGGTCTCTTGTTGCTCCTATGAAATGCATATTGCCTTTGGCAATGGCATTCTTTTCTTCTACTCATTGCTCAGTCATACCAGTTGGTTAATGTGAACATCAATCTTTCTTCATTCAACATCCATCTTCCTCCAGTAAAAATTTAATCTACATATGATATTTCTGAATGTCACTATGATTCGCCAGCTTGGAGCCCAGTATTTCATGGCAGGGCAAGCTGTACTACCTACTGAGTAGTCTGATACGAAAAGCCTGCAGGCTTTTCCTATTAAGTCCTCCCTAAAGAATATGAGTTTTATGATTTTACTGTATGCCACACAGAAACTGCCTCTAAAGATAGTACTTTAGCCTTGTACATGGAGAAAGGTTTCTAAGCATCTCCACTAAATGTCTCTCTTCTGCAAGTGCTCCCTCCTGAAAGCTCTTTGAAAGAAACATTAGCGTTGCCTATTGGAAAACACCAAGAAAGACTAAATTAAGACCTTGACTAGAAGTATTATACATATATATATTGTTGAACAGGACTTAAAGATTGAGCAAAGACAGTCATGGCATAATAGAGTTGAGGAGAACAACTTCAAATGAGATAAGAAAGCAACTGATGTAAGCGTACCTCTTACCACTTTGGAAAAATGACCACAAGAGGAAGAGTGTCAGTGCAATGTAAACTGAGACCTCACAGTCACGTTCTGGAAAGTACGGCACTTCTCTTGGATGAGACCAGAATAAATGTGAAGGATCTGAACAGCTAAGCTCTTCAATGACTGTATATTGTCTTGCAAATGAATCCTGTGTATGTCAACACTTTGAGCATCTTAATGGGGTACGTTCCTTTTTCATTCCAGAGAAGTAACTTAGAGCTGTCATGCACAAGCAATGCACAGGTTAAGTTATGTAGTAATGAAATGTTGAAGTCTGGCTCTAAAAACAGCTAGGTTGTAAAAAGAAGTAGCACAGTTCACTTCATAACAGTACACTTCAGAACCAGAATGACACACAAAGTATTAGCAATATTAAACATCTAACTTCAGAACGGGATGGCAGTGAAACATTTTCATTCTGCTGTTTAGATGAGTCGAGGGAGGTCACATAGATGTAGCAAGAGCTACATCCTTTTAGCCTGTTGGTTTCTTTTTAACAGAAACAAGCAGTGAAGGATGCACCTAAAGCAAAAATTTAAGAGTCATGTGCTGGGTAGTATTCCAAACAAAACAGCGTTCTAAAATTAGTGCCTTGTTCATACAAATTTGAGGCTATTTAGCTGAAGGTCACTTTTTAAAACCTTCCTGTGGTAATAAACATTTATATCAGTCTATTTTTTTATGCTTGCTTCTCTTTCAGTATGAGAGAACATAAATGGTATTTCTCTGTAATTTAACAACCATTAAAGCCACTCCTGATGAAAGAATAAAGTCCAACAGTATGTAATAAGCTAGAGCCATTTCTAGCATTTCAAAGCGTACTGGTGAATCCTGAGTAAACTATTAACCTGATCAACTAGAAGACTAATTGCAGCATTATAGCACAGGAATTCCTCTGAAAATGAATACCCAGTTTCCATATAAGCAACATTCTGCTCTTAGAGCCAACAGCTGTGGCTACCTATACTCAAAACACTACAAATCTATCAGCACAGTTCTAAAACCGGACAGTACCTTGACAACATTTGTGTAATCAGGCATATTGATTCAGGTTCCCTCACTGCCACCTTCATACAGCTGCAAAAAGTAATCTGCTTTGTACTTCTGGGCATTGAAGAAAACAGGAATGTTAAATTCCTATGTTCTTGGGGCAGCATGTATGGGAGGGAGCACAGCCTGGCTCTTCCACTCCAGCCTGAGCAGCTGGCCAACAAGGGAGTGGATTATCTTCACAGAGAAGGTAGTGTGAGGAAAGGGAAACAGCACTAAATCAAGAAGAAATAATTTTATTCTCCACACCTGTTCTTCATTGGTATGTGAGTGAAACATCTGCTCCTAGCTATAAATGAGCAATGAAGTTGCCACTGAGTAAGACAACAGAAGCTTGTCCTCACGAGAATAGCAAAAGTACCTTTTCAAGATAGGCAGCTCAGGAAAGCACCATGGGTTTACATTTGCTGGAACAGGAAAGTAAATAATAATCTCATATGAAAATCCCTCAGAGATACTTTTCTACCACTGTTGGGTCACTTTTAGCTCACAACTTTTGGAATTTGTTTATCTGAAGTATAGAAATAATTGCACAGCTTTGAGTACACCATAAGCACAGGTTTGGTCCTGGCTGCTCTTATGTTGATGGGAGATGGACACAAGAGGATGCACATGTAACATTAGCACAAGGGAATTGAATTGTTACACATCTGTCATTGAGTTACACAGGTGCCAAAAATAAACTAACCAACCAAAACCAAACAGGTTGCCTCATAACTGATCATCCAGGGAAATATTTATATATATATATCCATCCTCCATAGCAAATATACAGAAATCTCACTTGATCATCAGGCCTCAACTTACAAAGCAAGTTCCTCTAGCCACCACCTCCTTTGGCCGCTCTCTTCCCAGACCTTTTATTCAGAGCAGTTGAGGCCATTCCTCTGCTTCCTGGTCATTGCCTGACTTCACCCCTTGCTTTCTGGGTGAGGTAAATCCCAGCAGATCAGGGGATTTGAAACTGTATTTAAGAGACTAGTTCATGCTGTTCCCAGGGGGGAGGCAGCTTTAGTGATTTACTGCACAAAAGCACTTTCTTTCCCTTGTTAAAATTATTTCTGACATTCCTAAAGCTGCAAATGTGTGCTGAAAAAACCTGAGAAACTGAATTTCAGAATTTACCCCTCGCAAAGGTATTGGAGGGTGAGGGTCTTCACCGATCCCAAAAGAGGAATGCAAAGGTTTTGAGGAGACACTGTATTTAATGTTGCAGAATTAATTCAGAGAGAGTAGAAATATGGTCTGTGTGAATTGGGCTAGTTCCCAAGGACTCGGTTAGCAGACGGTGTGGACAGATAGTATGCCTTTTTGGGACAGACAGTGTCCCACTTGGCTACTCAAAAGGGCTATGATACAGGGTTTAATGTGGGATGAGCACTGCTCAGGAGAATCACTCTAATCCCTGCTTCGCTGGGTGCTCTGCCCTGGGCGAGGCTGCGGGATTAGTGCTGAATTTTATTTCCTGGTGGAATGACAGAGCCAGATATCAGAGTCCTCCTCTGAGCCCTGTACTTCCAGTCATTAGATAAAAGGCACTAATAGGCCATGGAGAGAATTTGCTTTGACACTGCTTCTGATCATGTGCATGATCTGAAGCAACACAACAACTTTCCTCCCTGCAAGACTGTTTCAATGTGTTGCAGGAGACAGAAAGTCTCGGGTCTTACTGTACTGCAGGGACGGTCTGGCACAAGAAGAGCACAGACACCCAGCTCAATGTGGCAATGGCAATAATCCAAATGATCAGACAAGCATAACCAGAACTCATCTTTCTGTTAAAATGAGGCTGCATTTCTGCCTGAAAGTCTAGATATAGTCAGTGGTATAACACTGTTTTTGATAGGATTGCAGAAGCACAAAGCTGTAGCATGTACACATATAAGCTTTCAGGATAACCCTGGAAAGCAGGTCCTGGCTTTTTTGTTGTTGTTTTTTGTTTGTTTGTTTTTTTACTACTTATCTTCTTTCTTGCTTTTTCTTCACAAAAATATTAAATTACAATTTTATTCATTCTTTTTTTTTTACTTATTTAATTTTTCCGAAGATTTAGAGTTAAATTGTATGCTTAAGTTCACTAGGAAGTGCTTGAAAAACTGGGCCACTTGTTTAAATGCTTCATGTCAATCTGGAAGTCTCAGCTGAGTGCGTGCCAAAATATTGCCACAGGACAATAGGGAACAGCTTGTGCAGCATGTTAAACTCTAGTGAGCTTGGCTGAAAGCAAGGCTATGAACTCTGCTTTCTCTACAGCTCTAAATGTGCAGCTACCTCTTAGAAGAATATGAGGTAAGAAAGCCAAACCCCATCTTGGCAAAGCAGAAAAAGCCCTTTCTATTTCTCAGTTCAAAACATTTAGGGTTTTTTACCTGGTATTTTTAAAACAGCACTGTTAGAATGTTCCACATAGTCAGAAGCATTCCTTTCCAATCTTGGCAAAATACTCCCAGAATATCAGTAATTCAGATATCTGTCCTGGTCTGGGATAATGGACAATTAGAATAATAAGCAGGAAAGACTGGGGGGCTGGAAATAGGTTTCCGAGTCCTTTTACATTAATAACTTTGTAGCTGACTACAGAGACAGTATTGTTTTGAGCCTCTCCATAACCTGTGATTAGTTTTAGCTCCTTTTCTAATTTTTTCCCTCTCAATGGCCATTGGAACATCTCTGTCAATAATAGAGATATTACAAGCCAAACTAGATGGAAGGAAGAGGGTGGCATAGCTTCTGGAATAAACAGCTGTCCCACCAACTGGAGTAGATTGAGATCTTGTACAGAGATGACCTTGTGTCACAGTCAACTTGATGCACAAAGTTTTAGATAAACTTAAGAGAATTATTAAAGTTCTGTCTCTGAGAGAGCTTTTTATTGCTGTGTATCACTATAGTAATGTATCTTCCTCAAAAAAAAGGGTTATTTCCATTCTTAAAATCACATGGAACCTAAAGCTGTGAGGGGGAGTTAAATAGATTGCAACTTGCTTTACTGTTACCCTAAGTATATGCTTCAGAAACAACTTCCTAGTCTTGGAAAAGTAAGGTATGACCATTGTAAAACTATGCTGAACAGTTAGTCCTTTGACTTTTTAATCTTTAGATTTAATCTTTTTAATCTTAGACTGACTCACCAGAATTGAAAAACACTGTTGATTGCACCATAGATATGAATTCTGATAATTCAGCTGGAGATTGCTGTGTCTGGGTCCAATAAATGCTCTTCTCAGCTAAGCAGATATTTCGATGGGATTATTTAATTTTAAAGATCTTCATTTAAAGTCCTGTGTCATTATGAGAAGCAAGCCAACAGAATGAAAGCCTGTCATGTAATATGAATGACATATAAAATGAATTACATATGTTGGATTACAAATAAGAACAAGAATAGCACATACCTACGTGCCTGCGTGGCTATGCTGGTATAATTGCCCTATCACTTCATTTCATTCTCCCTTTCCTTTTTTCAGTGCCTTACTTTTTTCTCATATCTAATACCAACAGTTGTACTCTCTGGGCAAGGACTAAGCCTCTACTCCATCAAAAACCATTAGGTTGCTCTTGAGTGTAAGTATATAAATAGAAAAATATTCTGTGAGGAAGAAGCATCAAATATTTCATGTCTAAGCATTCCCCTCAGATGTAGCAATAAATGTAGTCCTACACTTCTCTGCTCTACTTCTTGGCCTCTCTGCAGTGAATGGAAGCATTATTCTTGACTTCAGAAGGAACCAGAAACCTGAAAACAGCGCATGCAAGTAGTAGTAAGTATTTCTAAGAAACATTAGGAAATGTCTGAAATGTAGTCTTTTATATTCATTTTCATTTATTAGGTTTGTCCGTATTTTTTGTGGCTTCCATTGCTAGTTCTTGGAAGGAAGTTCTTTCTAGTAAAAGAAGATTCTTGCTAAAGTCTATCATTGAAGTTTGAGGAAAAGTAAAAGAAAAAAGTGAATTAAAGTGAGAAGGGAAAGAAGGCTCTGCTGGAAATACCTGGCTGTACAACAACATCCCATCCTGTAGTTTATCCTGTAAAACACCGATGCTTAAGCTTCTCCAGGGACAGAAGAGGCAATGATCCTACAAAATTAAAAGTGAATTAGTCTGTAAGATCCAAATGCATTTGACATCTGATTATCAGTGGAGGAAGTCTTGGTCAAGGGGTTAAACCTTTGAATTTGATCCAGATAGCCCAAGACATTATTTGATAATTTCCCCAGCTCTAAGCCTCTTTGGCTCCATTTGGTGCTGGATAAAAAAGACGCATCTCCTTAACTGGTTTTAAAAGGAAGATGAAATATTGCTTTGATAATCTGCAAGATCTGAAATTCCTGTGTTTCTTTGATTTTGCTTGTGCTACTTTTTCTTCAGTGCAATCTTTACTAAGTGCTAAACTTTTCTGGTCAGTTCATTTATGGTCTTGGAAACCTGTACTGCTGCATACAAGCTCAAAATAACATGCTATATGCCTGAAGAATAAAGATATCCTCATGTGTGCTCATAATGAAAATTAATTTAGATATGAGGACTTACTGTTGGCCAATAAAATTGTACTCCCAGATCAGCTTGGGTTTGCTAAAATAGAGCAAAACTTTGTATAGTTTTATTTCTGTGTGAAAACATTTGACTGGTTGTTGCTCTCAAGGACATAGCTCCCAAATAACACCAAAAAAATATTACTCGTGTCAGAGCCCTCCTTCTAATGTGACACTCCCTTTCAGGCAAACTTGCTAAGGAGTGCTCCAGTGCACATACCTCACCACCCCTCACATACACACCTGTCTGTCAAAGAGTGTGCAGTGAGTGATTTAAGAATTTGACTGGGAATCAGTCAACTGGTCTCTGTCTCCTGTTCTAGACAACCAGTGTAGCAGCTGTTGGCAGTGGCTGTGGGGAGGTAAGGACTCATGAAACAAGAACTTGTCCTTGAAAGAGATATTCCACACAGGGCAAAACAGGTGAAGTAATATGGTTGAAGTCCCAAATATACAGCTTATTCTATTTCCATTTTGCAGTCAAATACATTCAACTGGGAGGGAGAGAGGAAGGAAAGGAAGCCAGATCTATAATGGTTAATTTCTTTCATCCCCCAATCCCTTGATTCATTTTCAAATGCCTTAATATAGCTATAATCCTGTTTACAAAGGAAGAAAAAAAGGATTTTTTTATTATGATTATTATTATTTAACAGTAAATGAAACAGTTTATGCCACTGCAATTGTTTCCTCTTTTGTCAGCTTCATCACCCTGGCCAAGAAAATGAAACCAAGGACAAATGCAGAGGTAACAGACTTGGAAGCAACCTAGATACATGTTGACAGACAATTCCCAGGAGATTACATGTGCAACTTAGCAAAAATGTTTAACTGTTGTCTCCTTTTCCATTAACTTGGTTTAATTTATGGCACTTTTCTAGTGCTAGAAATCATAGGAGCAATTATTTTTTTGTGTCTTGGCATGTTTTCTGATGCACCTTCAGCAGCTAAGGACCACATTAATTTATATAACAGAACAGATCAGAAATCTCAGTTCACTGTTCTGCTTCTCAGTGGCTTGCATTGGATGTTTCCTTAACAGCATGTATAGCTCATTATGAATGCCACAGGTCTGTCACACATGTGAGATAAACATGAAAGGTTTTCTTCTAATCCATGTAAAATTTACTGCCTTTGAAAGCTCTGTGAATTTCCTTGGTGTTATATTACGGGATAGGTAAACTATCTTAATCAAAGCTATCCATTATTTTTACACTGTTATCATATCTTGTTGCTCTTTTTTCAGATTCTCAAGCACTTTGCTATTGACTGTTATGGAATTCCTCCCAGTGCACACAATTGTAAGAAAGCAAGATTCAGTGTCTTAATCTTTGTTAGTGATTAAAAGGATGATTGATCCTTCCATTCTGTTTGTCTTGCCAGTTAGTTAGATGCCTTCTTTTATTTCCACAGTATCTTTTCCAGTAAGATGAGAAACTTACAATTTGAGTGAAAACATGCCTTCAACTGACAATACTGTTTTCCAGAGTTTTCTGACAATACTGTTTTCTCCATTATCTGCTCAATGAAGCTAGCATCATACTTGGATTTAGTACTCTCACTGCATGCTGAGCAGACATCATTACTGGGCTGACTAATGCTTCGTTTTCGTTTATTCAGCCTCTGAATTTCCCCCTGCTTCTAAAGGAGAATGCAGTACAAATAAGCCTGTCCTGAAGGTTAACAGCTTCAGGCTGGGGACAGTCAAGGTAGGAATGAAATTTTACACCTCTCCTCCATGAAAATGCTTTTCTTCTCATGCCCTGCTATCTAGATGTAGAAATGGATCAATGTAACTGTGTACCGAATGACACAGCACTGCTTAAGGGCAGAGGTGGCACCTCATGGAATTGCAACTCATATCAGGTAGATAAAAAGTAGTGCTCTGAACTGCAAGCAGGGACAAGCGGTCTTCTAAGGTATCAACCTCACTCACAGAAAAAAAAAATTTTAAAAGTTAAGAGATTGGAAAGCAGGTTTTTCATTTTAAGAGCATAAAATGCTTCCAGAAGTTTCTCAAGGAATCTCTCACTGAATTTCTAAACTGCAGTATGTGGTTTTCCTGTGGGCCTGCTGGTGTCTCAACATATCTTAGAGATAATACTGTAAAAGATTGTTGCTTTTATCACTTTTGCTTAGGAAGTTTTTAAGCAAGATGTAAGTTGAGTGAGGTTGAAAAAAATGTCCACGTAAGTTAAACTGTATTTTGTTGATACAGTAGAACTCTCCTCAGGCATGTTTTTAAAGGTCAAAAGGAAATTTCATATTGGAAGCTAGACTTTGAAGTGCAGAGCCATAAACTGTAACTATTTTAATGGCTGGTGTTGACAAGAAATGGAATACTAAAATGTAAAAATAATAAAACATGTTAGAATTGGAAAGTTGGAAATGTAATCACCAGGATCCAGACTATTGTTCTGGTTTTGTATTAAGGATTAATGATTAGAATGAAAGAACCCCAAGCAAGCTCATCTTGGTAGCATGGCAGTGGAAGACGATACGATACGATACGATACGATACGATACGATAGAACAAGGGGAAATGGCACCAAGCTGTGCCAAGGGAGGTTCAGGTTAGAGATAAGGAGGAAGTTCTTTACTGAGAGGGTCGTCAGAAGCTGGAACAGGCTGCCCAGGGAGGTGGTGGAGTCACCATCCCTGGATGTATTTAAAGAGCGGGTAGATGAGGTATCACAGAATCACAGAATCACAGAACGTTAGGGACTGGAAGGGACCTCAAAAGATCATCTAGTCCAATCCCCCTGCCGGAGCAGGAACGCCTAGATGAGGTTGCACAGGAAGGCGTCCAGGCGGGTACTTAAGGATATGATTTAGTGGGTAGACAGGAACGGTTGGACGTGATGATCTCAGAGATCTTTTCCAACTGAGCGATTCTGTGATTCTGTGATATGATACGATGATACGATACAATATAGTGAAGCAAATGAATACAGTTTGTCTGGCTTTGTTTATAAGACATTCATATTTTGAGGCACATAGTCTACATTGACAAATTTGAAACAAGAAAAAAAGAAAGAAAGGAAACGAAGTCTCTACTAAAGGTAACTCACAGTACTTCCTTGTGAAGAGGCTTTGAGGTCACTCCATTCAGCCTTGACCCTAGTGATAAATAAAACATCCAGCACTGATCTGCTGGGGGAACACAGCAGAACCCAGAACATGCGGTGGGACTGCACTGTGCTTCAACCAGCATGTTATGTATGGAGCTTGTCAGTCTGAGGCAGGAGATGACGCAGTCCTCCCAAGGCATGGCAACTGACAGTACCCCACAGCTGGGGACAGATTTCAAAGATATACAGGGGAACAAACTATGACTGAAGACTGACTGTCTTTCTCAAATCAGTTCAACATATTTGCATTTCCAAACAACACAAATACAAAAGGACTTGTTTTGTAGTTAAAAACCGTCATAGAAAACATTGTGAGTGGAACAAGGACCACTGCAAACCATTAATTACAAAGATTTGTGAACTCTAGGGGACTAACGATTGCTAGAGGGTGTTCAAAGCCAGAGAAGGAAGCAAAATCAGTCATTACACACATAGGAAAACACCGGACAAGGAATTATTTCTGACATAGTTCGTTTGTGACCTGGTGGAACACCACAACCAGTTTCACATTTCTCAAATTAATGTCTCAAACCTCTTTTTTTCTTTTTGTAAAAGGCCACAGGGGAGAAGTCTACAAGTGCAGATCTGCCAGAAAGCAGTCATGACAGCAATGACAAATCTAACGAGGAGTGTTAGTTTAGCACAAAGAGAGCCAAATTCCTCCTGATGGAGACAGAGAGGCTCCATTTATTATGCCTAAATCTTGTAGCAGGGGGATCTCAGAGAACAGAAGGAAATCAGAGGTGCTTAGACTCTGCTGCCCTTGGGTTGCCTTAATGTCCCTGCACACAGGGAGCCAAAGATCTCCTTGGCCTAGGCTCAGTATCTATTTCATGCTATTCGAAGGACGGACTTGGCTCAGAGGAGTTTCATTTGTTGTGAGTTGCACTGGAGGTTTTTTCCTTTTATTTTCTTTTTTTTAAAGTATACTCCCTTTATTTCCATGTCTTTGATGCTTTCTAGTGCAGGTCTTTTCTCATTGTCAGCTTCAATTAAGGATTTTCTGGGACTATGTTACTTCCCTCTGAATGCTGCAGCAGGCCTGTGCTAGTGCTGATCCTTGCTGTCACTTGCAGAAATTTTATTTCATTTTCTGAATGTAAAATTGGAAATTATGTTGGAGTGGCTGACAAACTGGGATAAAAATGTAGGATTCATTTATATTCTTGGTAGTTGCCTGAAAAGACATCTGGATATTGCTCCTATAGGCACGTACATGTCCCCACCAGCAATGTCATGACAGAGCAGGGTAACTTCAAACCCCTCTTCATTTTAGGTAGCCAAAGAGGCAGGGTTAAGCTAGTGTGGTAATTCTGATGTAGACTGAAATTTTTCACTTAAGGTGAAACTTCTTCAATAAAAAATCAACACTAAACAGACAATAGCAAGTTGTCCAGGTGACTGCTAAGATGGTTTTAACCTCTTTTCAGTTTTCTAGAAATTAAACTAAAGCAATTTAAACCCCTTCAAGCTTGGCCAGCACTTGCCTGCAGTCATGCTTGTGGTTTATGCTGGAGCAACTTGGGGTGAGCCTTCTCCCACTTTCTATATGGGGATTCATAATTTTATTCCCAGGAGGAAAGGGTAGACAAAGTATGTATATGTTGTTGATGAAGGCCATGGTGCTCTCCCCTTTGGAGAGGCAGATCCTGTTCCCTGCCCCTCTCTATCTGGAGACAGCCAAGCAGGGAGAGCATTGGCATTGCTTTTGGGATCTCTGCCCTCCTTTATTTCTTCTGTGTAGAGGAATTAATAGTTTGAGTCCTGTCTTATCGTTGGACATATATATTGGGTCATTGGCAGTTAGGCAGCTTCTTTGCTCTGTCAGCTGACCTCAGTGGTGTCAGCTGGGAACAATGCATATTTCTGATATGGGAGGCATAAGTCTGCTCATAACTACCACTATCAGAAATATGTTATCTGTTTCATTTGTCACTCTTTGTTAGCTTCTAATGACTTCTACTGCTAGAGTTGTTTTTAATGTTTAGTATAAGAAAAACATGTATTTTTGCTGTTTGGGACCAGCTCATCCGCACGTTTTCTAGCTCTTCCTGAAGGAGATAAGTGTTATCAGTGAAGAAATCTTCTGCAAGTCTTTTCATAATTACAGTAAATAATCTGCTCTGCAGTCTATAAGCTCAAACAGCATTTTTCATCTTCAGATTAAAAATGTAACAGAAAAACTCATGACTAAGGAGAATGAAAATGGCAGTGATGTAAAAAGCAAGCCTGAAATCAAGACACACTGTTTACCTCATCACTTACGGCCTGCTCTGGCTTAAGATGTCTTATTTAAAATCTGTTGTCACTCTTTCTCCTTGTCCTCTCCAATGAGAACCAAAGAAAATCTGAAATTGTTTTAAATGTTAAGACCATGATCTTCAATGCTGGCTTTGATGCTAGAAATTAAATTCTTACCCAATCCATTAAAGGACACTGGTTTCCCATGTCATATCTAGTTTTGATCACAGCAGAAAAATGATAAACAATAAAAACAGACATAATGTAAAACAGATTTTTAGCTTTCTGTTTGATTTTTCTTTGCATTGGCTTTTCACTTTTGAAAATATCTGAGTAAGAGTTAACTTGAAGGTCTGCAAAAAAGACCTTTTCTTTTCTCAGTTTCTGTTGAAAATCTTGCCTTTAAAACAAGTTGCTATATAAATAGTAGTGTGCTGTAAGAATGCTGATGTGGATTGGGTGGCTAAAGTTCCCTGTGGCGGATGGTAATATCTCAAAGGGAGACATAAAGCTTGTGAGCAGATCCATTTCTGAACAGACTGGATGAAGTCTATCCTGGAAAAGCTCCTTCTGTCGTTCAGTGCATGTCACTCAGAGCATGTGTTGACTGATTCTAGGGTCTAAATCAATCCATCCAGCTGAAACTTCATCCATCTCAAAAAAAATAAAAAGAGGCTTAGTCAGAGAGTTGTAACTGATGTGCAGAGTGACATTAGTCTGTCTCTTAATAAACTAAAAGAGGAAGCATGGAGCCAAACTGCATGGAGCCTGATTAAAATCTACTCCAGTGGGCTCTATAAGTGGAGAAAAAGGGTTAAGAGACCCAGGTACTGAGATTCCAATCTACACTGTTTTCCGTCAGCTCAGCATCAAACAAGGTCAAGACTACTGCTGTACTCAGTTTCATACTGCATTAGCAACGTCTTGCTCACAGGCTTAGCAAGGCCTTACTTACAATAAAATCCTCCAAGCAGAATCAGGCTTTATTCAATTAATTTATTTCAATGAAGCACCACATTGTGATGACATGCAGTAAAACGCTAAATTAGATCTGTAGTATGCATATCATATAACTGTATACTTAGAAATGTCCCTCACAACAAGGGTTCACAGGCAGCACTATCACTGCGCTGACCAACAAGGCAATGTTGCCCCAGGCTGCCAGCTTGCATGCATGGTTATGAGCAGTGTCCTGGAAAATTTGCCTTATGAGAGCAAGAGAGGAATTAGACCTGCTTTAAAGTTTGAAGTCAGCAATCAAAATCTATTGTCCCTCTGTGCATTCTTCTGCCCGTGACTGCCTTGAATTACTCAGCAAAGCTAAATGAGCCCAGGAAAGAGGGGAAACAGTTAAAAAGGCCTTGAAAGATGTATGTGATTTTTGCTGGATTTTGGAGATGTCATTTCACAAGCTATAGGGTGGAAATTCAAGGAAATCTTTGCTAGTAAAAGGAAAAAGTAAAAAAACCCCAAACCTCAAAAACCCAAACAAGACACAGCAGAAAAGGAAGAGGTAGTGGCAAAGGTTGAGGGTTTGCAGCAGTTGCACCTCTGTCTGCAAACTCTTTCTGAAAGCTGCTGACAGAGCTTTGGCATTCAATCATCTCCTAACTGCTGATTAACACAGCGCTGTTTTATATTTAACTCAGGCCAGAGCAGGAGGGGCTGGGGGTGGGGTTGCGCTGCTTATAAGGAGAGTCCAGCAGGAACAATGTTCATCTGTGTCGGCTCCCTCCATCTCTCAGTCCAGCTGCACTCCTTTTGATCATTCACATTTCCTCCAAATGCATGTTGTCTTTAATTAATTGAGTGTTTCGTGGAAAGCGAGGTGGGGGAGACAGGCAGAGAACAGCTATAGCTACACAATTAAAATACAAACCAAGTTTGCTGAGTTTACTGAATACGAGTCCTGAAGTACTAACAAGCTTTTTCACGGTTAATGTTTTGCTCTGAGAACAGACCCAGGAGCTGAGATGGAGGGCATGGATTTTGACGATGAGAAGTCCAAGAGGTACTGCATGAAGGCAAAGCATGTGGCTATAATCTGTGGCGTCGTGGTCGTTGTAGGTCTTGCTGTGGGACTTGGTGTGGGATTGAGCAGACCTAAATCTCAGGAACCTTCAGAAGGAACAGATCAGCCAACAAACCCTCCTCCCCCGGTGGATTTGGGTCCTTGTCCTGCTAAAAATGATGAAACTGGAGACTGGAGACATTTCAGGCTACCCACTTATGTCAAGCCTGTCCACTATGATCTGGAAATTAAGCCTGAAATGGAGACAGACATTTACACTGGGACAGTCAGCATATCTATTGCTTTGGAAAGATCTACCAGCTACCTGTGGCTCCACCTGCGAGAGACCAAGATTACAGAAATGCCCACGCTCTGGAAATCCTCAGGACAGCAGATAGCTCTGAATGACTGCTTTGAGTACAAGCCACAGGAGTACATAGTGATGAAGGCAGAAGCAGAGCTCCCTGTCACTGATGAAAGTGATCCCTATGTACTCACCATGAAGTTTCAAGGCTGGCTGAATGGTTCCCTGGTTGGGTTTTACAGGACCACCTACACTGAGAATGGACAGATCAAGTAAAGCAGTTTTTCTTTTATTTATTAAACGTTCTTCTCTATTTCTACTTGCTCAGGCCTGCTCTATTCCTGTTCAGCTTCTCAGTTTTGTCTCTCACCAACTTGCTGACATTTCTGGGCTGTTCTTTCATTTCCTCATTCCCCTAAGGAAGATGCTGTATTCAAAAACTTTTGGCTGTTGACAAATGAATGTGGGCTGAAGAGATGAGGGGTTTGTTGTTATTATTCTGAAAAACTTTTCAAACTTTACTGGTCCCAGGTTATTCTTGAGCTTTACAAATGGCTCCCTCAGAAAGCTGAAGGGATCGAGGTGTGTTTTTATCTCTGTAGTACAATAAATAGCATACAGCTCTCAGCACTTTCTCCTGTCACTCCCCAAAGTAACATTTTTGTTGTAAAATGCTCTTGTGGTAGTTTTCCTGACATCGTCCCTCCTTGACATTGTAAGCCTGAGGAATATCCAAAACAGAACTTCCCTGTCCCTCCTGCAGCTGGTTTAAATTAAGGGTAGGAAAGTCCAAATGATGAAGGTTATATTTGACTTGGGTTTTTTATGCTCCAGCTCCAGCTCTCTCTTTTTAATTTATCAATAGTTATTGAAAGATTACAAAGGCTCTGCCAGTTCAATTAACCCATTCTGCTTCCCAGGTTTGCACTACTTCAAGGTGGAAGCTTGAAAAAGCCATTGCCCACTGCTCAGATGCATTTCTTCACAGTTAATGTATGGAGAGGAAACTCATCCATTTTCCAAAATTTACATTTCTGAAATAACTCATTCCAGCCTTTATGGCTAGCAAATAAACTTAGCTAGACCATTCCAAAGCCCTGTGAGAGGAACATGGAAACAAACACTGGTGTGCTTTCATGGCACTTGTTTCTTCCCCTGGGACAATGGTGTCATGAGTGAGAGTCACATCAGCTCCGTTCAGCCACTGACAGGCAATGCCAGGAGTAGCAGCAGTGACAGGCACCAGCAGCAGCACATCCAAGAGGCAGAGGAAAAAAGCAAGTATTGATTTTTCATACGTAAAAATAGTTATCTGTGAAGAGGCCATGTGGAGAACAGCTTGAACCCCAGCCAGCTCTTTCCCTCTTGTTTTCCTCCATCTACCACCTCAGTATTGCTTTGACTCAGAAGGTGCTTTGGTTTTATACTTTGAGCATTTGACATCTCTACAGCAGGTTTAAAGTGTAATCTCTTAGCATCTTTCTAAGTTGAGGTGTTTCCTTTTTATTGGTGAAGGATACCTAGATATTAAACAAATTGCCCCAGGTCTGTCACAACACCAGAACAGCAGGACCAGAATGCAGGTTTCCCAGTCACAGAGCAGGAGAGGTAAGTGCCCATCCCTCAGATCCAGTGTAGGAATACAAGGACCAAGCACCTGACAGCAGAAAGAAAGGAGAACTTGTTGAGCTAGAGAAAGCATAAAACGTGAGCTCATTTCAAGAGGGTTCCTACTTCTTGATTTGGATGCTGGAAGCTACAATTGCAAAGATGATCCTAGCCAGCAGTTTGAAAACACTCAACACAAAAAGGAACTTGGGCATGTGAGTTTGTTTGTTAGACTCTATAAGGCCTCTAATAAGAATGTGTGAATGATGATTTCTGAAATGCTTTTCATGTGGTTAGTTTGGGCAGATTGTGAGGGTGGAAGGGGGGTTGTACATGATAGTGACAAGTACAGCTTTGAAATGAAAGCAACCTCCAGCCAAGTTGCTGCTACGGGGCTTGAGGGTGGGTGAGAGGATGGGGTGAGAAAGGATGGCAAGGGAAGGGTTTTATTACTTATTAAAATTGCATTTTCCCCTGAATTGCTACTAAAAACCAATGCTGAGAGGAAATAGCTTTTTTATTTCACCTTTGCCTGAGGCAGACATCACCCTTGGAAAAATTCAACCCAAATAGTTCCTTTTTTGTCATGTAAGTAAATACAAATGGGATCAGGTAATAGGAAAACTCAAGCAAGTCTGTTAATAGCAGATGTTAGAGAGAAGGGAGCTGAGTTGAAAATGAGAGCCAATGTGTAATTAACCTACTCCTCCATCCCTGCAGTGTTAGAAGCAGTGGGACCTTTTGAGAGAATTAATAACAGCTCCCCAGCTATCTGTGAGGGCAAAGGTTTGCCAAAGCATTGCTATAATGCCTTTTGTTTACAAACTGGGCACAAATCCAGACTCTGCTGTTGCTTAGATTCAAATCTCCCACCACATTTTGTGGAAAACAGGTAGACATGTGCTGAACATGCCTGCAAGTCTGGGATCCTTGGGAGGCTTAGGAAGAACGCCTCATATGGGAATACTGTTCAGACAGATCACACAATCCATGTCAGGACAAAGGTGGTTTTGGACATGCCCAGAAGAGATCTTGAGATACTTAGGGAATGCAACTATTTGAATTGGTGTGGACATGCACGTAGGGAGCAGGAAAGCAGAAACTTCGAGAATGGAGATTTTAGACATAGACCTGCCTATTTCCCCCTGCTGGTGCCTGAATCCAGCTGTAAGCACTAAAGCCCTTTGGTGAAGCTATTACTCTGTCTGTGCATTTCATTTCCCCATTGATGAAAGGAGAATAACTGTCCTTCCTACTATGCATGATGCAGTGTTATTTTCAGATATTAAGGAACAGAATACAACAAGAGTCTTTGCCTGGTGTAATGGGTTCTTTTAAATCTTTAGTTTCTCTCAAAGAATCTGCTAAAACTGGTTTTATTTTATTGTCTCCTTAATATTACTGATAATACAAACATGTCACAGAAGCTGGTTTTTATTTTGTATTACTATTAGTGACAAGGTATGGCTTTCTTTTTATAGGAATTCTCTCTGTCCTCTGTAAGAGGAGAACAAGAGGCTTATAAAAGGTGCTCAGCTGGGCACATCTTTAGCAGGGAGATTTGCATTTAGGATTTTATTGATTAGGAAAAGGCAAAATATTCTTTAGTGTACAGACGTGGCACTCCTGGATCTCTTTCTCAAGGAGAAAATTTTCTTCGAAGAAATTAATCTGAATTTAGGGGAAGACTAGGAGAAAAACACTGTAATTAGCTCAAGGGGAGGGATTTTTGCACTCACCCCTGTGCTTTGGGGGGGGTGGGGGGGGGCGGAACCCAAAACAAACCACAAAAACAAAACCAAAATGGAAATTCATCATGGTTCTAAATGCAGCACTGTTTTATTTTGGGAACAACAGCTGGATGCAGTCTCAGCCAGATCATAGAATCATAGAATCATATAATGGTTTAGGTTGGAAGGAACCTTAAAGCTTATCCAGTCCAACCCCCCTGCCATGGGCAGGGTCACCTCCCACCAGACCAGGTTGCTCAAAGCCCTGTCCAACCTGGCCTTGAACACTGAGAGGGCATCCACAACTTCCCTGGGTAACCTGTGCCAGTGTCTCACCACTCTCACAGTAAAGAATTTCTTCCTAATATCTAGTCTAAATCTACCCTCTTCCAGTTTAAAACCATTCCCCTTAGTTCTATCGCTACCTGCCCTTGTGAAAAGTCCCTCTCCAGTTTTTCTGTAAGACCCCTTCAGGAACTGGAAGGCCACAATGAAGTCCCCTCAGAGCCTTCTCTTCTCCAGGCTGAACAGACCCAACTCTCTCAGTCAGTCCTCATAGGGGAGGTGCTCCAACCCTCTGATCATATTCGTGGCCCTCCCCTGGACCTGCTCCAACAGCTCAATGTCCTTCTTATATTGGGGACTCCAGAGCTGAACACAGTTGTCTAGGTGGGTTCTCACCAGAGTAGAGGGGCAGAATCACCTCCCTTGACCTGCTGGCCATGAGACATTAAGAGTCTATAGTCTACATAAGAAATACATTAAGAGTCTATAGTGTTCTGGGCCCCTCAGTTCAAGAAGGACAGGGAATTGCTTGAAAGAATCCAGCGCAGAGCCATAAAGATGATCGAGGGAGTGGAGCATCTCCCTTATGAGGAGCAGCTGAGGGAGCTGGGTCTCTTTAGCTTGGAGAAGAGGAGACTGAGGGGTGACTTCATGAATGTTTATAAATTTGTAAAGGGCGAGTATCAGGAGGAAGGAGACAGGTTCTTCTCAGTGACAGCCAATGACAGGACAAGGGGCAATGGGAGCAAGCTGGAGCATTGGAGGTTCAATCTGAACATAAGGAAAAACTTTTACACTGTAAGGATTACAGAGCACTGGAACAGGCTGCCCAGAGAGATTGTGGAGTCTCCTCCTCTAGAGACATTCAAACTCCCTCCCGGACGCGTTCCTGTGTGACCTAGTCTAGGTGATCCTGCTCTGGCAGGGGGGTTGGACTGGATGATCTTTCGAGGTCCCTTCCAACTGCTAATATTCTGTGATTCTGTGAAAAAGCATGATAAAGGGGTACAGGTAGTCATTATTCACCTGCTCTCCAAAACAATAAAGAGAAAGCTTCAAATGAAAATAGCAGATGTCTGGTGAAAAATCCAACCAAACAAACAACAGAGGAAACTTATTTATATAACATGCTTCACCATCACCTTTACAGTAACCATTTATTTGTTTTCATTGCTTTGTGTTTCTTGTTCCTTTGTCTCTCTTTGTCTTTGTTTCTTCTTTTTCTTTGTTCTGTGTTTCTCTTTCTCATTGTCTTTGTCTTTTTTTCTTGTTTGTCTTTTTCTCTCTAAACTTAAAAAAAAATAAAATTTAGCAGCTTTAGAAAATAACTTGCTCCTAAGAGTAAGTAAATTAAATTAAATTTAAAAAAATTTAAAAATTTACTCCTGGGAAGCAAGTGGATTTCTATTGCTGCACCAGACTTACTATTTTTAATATTTTTCTTTTCATACTACTATTACTCTATACAGACTACACATATACACCCACTACACCTGTACACACTACCCCATCCCTAATTATTCATGAATTAATAATTAATTATACAAATTAATCTATTAATTATGAAGCTTAGGTAAAAATTTTCTCTGCCACGAACATCTTTCCACACAAATCATCAATAAATTATTAAAATAAAAACTACAACTTAAACAACAAAATTAGGATTGAGATTGAGATTGGAATTAAGATTTGGATTGGGATTGAGATTAGTAGTAGGATTCGGATTGGGACTAGGATTGAGATTAGGATTTATATTGGGATTAGGATTGGGGTTAGGATTAAGATTAAGAGAGAGAACAGAAACAAAAATTGAAAGAAAAAGCGTAGCAGAGAATGCAGAGAGAACCTGAAATGTTCTCTGTCATCTCTAGTTCTCATTTAAATTTCTGCACATCAGCAGCAAGTAGAGGGGTAGAAGCCATCAACCAGTGAAGAATATCTTATCTAAAAACTACATTATAGAGTTTGAAAGGAAATTACATTATTTCACATTTCTAGTGCCACTTCTATGTATGCCATAGCCTGGAGGTCTCATCATCTACCCCATAGGAATGGTAGTGCTAAGGTTTTGCAGTGCTGATGTCTGTCTGCCTCCACAAATGTATGATGATAGATGGATCATCACCTTATAAATCAACAGAGATATCACAGTGTTATCAGTGTGTAGGAACAAGACATAAATGTGTCAAAATATATAGCCAATTTTTTACACAATAGCTGTGAAGCATTGCCCTAGGGACTTCAAGTTAACTTAATTGTGAAATAGATTTCAAATCCTACAAAAAGTAGAGAGTGACATCAAACAATCTACCAAGCAAAAGAAACTATTGAGTCTGAAGTTATGGTAAGGTGAATGTTCATTATGCTTTCTACCCATGATCTTTTGAGTTACTATTCCAGTGAACATGAATGGTAAGAGCTCAGATATATTACCTCTATCGGGCTTGTAAATGACCCTTGCTGCTACAAGTTCCTAATGACCAGTTTAGTATTTAAGCATCACAGGAAAATGCCAGGGGCAACAGAAACACTGAAAAATTGGTTGTCAAGTGAACTTGTAGGATTGCTGCAGATCTGTAATTTATGATGTACACTTTTAATTACTTTTTGGAAAGAATAACTACCTTAATATAGTTGGAACAGCTGTAGAAGTGCTGTCAAAAAATGCCCAACATTCCAGATTAATTGAAGAAGCATCTGAGATCCCTTTCACCATCAATCACTGTAGAATCCATTCTGCCACTGTACGGTTCATTAACGGGGGAGCCAAATGTCACTGTGAGAAGCAGACACGATACAAACATTCACAACCTTCAGCTTATTATTTTACATGACCCCTATTGTCTAACTCCTCCAGATGTTTCTGCATAACTGAGATGACAACTTTCTAACCCCTCCAGCATGGCTAGCATAGCATCAGTTATGTACTAGGATGCTTACCTGGACCTTCCATGCTTTCTCCAGCAGTTTCTTAAATGGATTCAGATGAGCACAATAGCACCAGCAGAAAACTGTATGTGGTAACTGGAGAAAAGCAAACACACAAGCAGAATGAGATTTGAGGAGCTCTTATGCAATTCCAAGGTGTCTTCTTAGAAGATGTTCAAGATGATAATCCCAACACTCTAGTGGGTAAACAACACATGGAGTGACTTAAGTAAATATCCCTGTACCAGGACCTTAATTTCCTTTCAGATGATACTAACAATGGTTTATTTTAAGCATAAAATTTTAAGCAAAATTTTTACCATTCATGACGGGTCATTCATATCTTATTGCCTGGCTCCTAGAAATATATGATGACAAGTAACTGGCTTTAGCTTTTGCTCTGAAACCTAGTGGATGTTGACAGACTTCGAGGTGTACATGTTGCACATGCCTATACGATGTCAGCTTGTGCTTTTGGGATGTCACATACTTTTATGAATGGACAAGTACACACAAATATTTGTAGTTGACTTTGGTTTGTAAAATTGCTAAATAATTATACTGAGAAATTGCAGATAAGATTTAAAAGGTATGTAATAAAGGCTTGCCAATATGTTGTTTGTTTAAGGAGCATTGCAGCTACTGATCATGAGCCAACAGATGCACGGAAATCATTTCCTTGCTTTGATGAGCCCAACAAAAAGGCAACTTACAACATATCCATCATCCATCAGGAAGCATACCAAGCACTTTCAAACATGCCAGTACAGGTATGTATTTCCCAACTGTACTGCCTAAGTAGAATAGTTCTGTAAAGCCACTGGAAAAGTAGCACGGATCACAAGGTCCTTATGCATTCACAGACCCTACCACCCAGACACTATAAAGCTGATAGTTAATAAATATTCCCAAAACCAGGACTAGTTAACTGGTTAGAACTCCCAGTGGTCAGTCAGCACACAACAGGGCAATACAGAGACCAATCTAAAGCAGAAATGAAATGTCTCTTCTCTCTTTAGCTAGCTGTCCCTCTCTATTCAGATTCTCTAGATAAGCATCCCCTGCTAACCATCAACAGTTTTTTCAGTCAAACCAGGTGCACTCAGAGAAGAAATACTCTGGAAAACAGCTGCTCCCCAGACTGGGATTCTAAAATAATCACTGAAGCTACATAATGTTCCAAAGCACAGGTCTGCTGATCACAACCCAATGGCAAAGGATCTTGCTAGCAAGAAAGTCTAGGATTATTATTTTTAATAATACAGGATCTGATGTCCCATCTATTGGTTCATGGGTGTGGACACTTGTCAGCCCACCATGACTGTAATTTCCTAAATAATCTATTTCTGGGCCTAGTGGGTCAAATTCCAAGTTTTGTATGAAATTCAATGGCATCAATTATCTACCTCTGGGTGTTCTGGAAGAAGATTGAAAGGCTTTCAGCCAAGAGAGTTTCTAATGAAGAGTTTAACTGAATGTGTAGTTCAATGTATTATTTCTAAGGAATATGTTCTGAAGTGCCAAGTTAAAAAAATAAAAAGAGCTTCAACAAATTCCAGCCTTCAGGCTGTTGACATTTGCATCTTCCCAATCATTGCCCCACCCAGAAGACAAACAAAGGTCTGCTTTACTGTGTACTGTTTTATTTTAGGAGTCCCCCAAACTTTAACTATCCTCTAGCAATGTGGCTGGGAGAACTATTACCAATCTGATACAGCTGCCTCCCAGATCCTTTGCAAATTTAAACTCTGATCTATTCTTATTAAAAATATTTCTACGATACCTGAAAAAGCACCAGACACTTTGATGAACATGAAAGGGGAGTGTTTGCTGTACCATTCCTCACAAACCTCAGATAAGTGAGGGTACTGACAAGCAAGGTGAGGGGATCAAGATTTAGTGGTTTTTGAGATCAACTTTACACCTTTACACGTGGACCTTGCCTCTAGTGTGGACATAAAAAAAATAAGCTTTCAAAGGGCTATCTACCGCTTGTTAATTAATTTGATAAAATCCAAGTACAGGCAGGGAAATGTAGATTATGCTGGGTTCATGTTGGGCTTGACAAACAGATGATAGCAGGACATGTTTTCATCTGATGTGGTCACAGAGTCAGTAGCTCTGTTCTTAGTAGTGGAAGATCTTTGGCGGATCATTTCAACAGATGGAAATGTAGTAGTTTGTAAATGCAAGGCATGTTGTGTGTTACACGTCCTACAGTAGTTTCAGTGGTGTGGAGCTTTATAATCAACATAGCAAAATCAGTTCAGCAAAATCAGAAACTTGTACACTTCATTTGCATTTTTCACATCAGTGATTTTTTTTCACATTTTTTTACAGAAGTTCTGACTTTGTTGAAAGAACAAAAGATATCAAAGTAGAGTAAAAATAGAGTCAAAATAGAGTCAAGTAATGGAAAAGTAGATTGTGAATATCTCTGTGAAAAGGGGTTTGTGAATATATCTCTAAAAAAGTTTTTTTCTAATGGAATAACATTACCTGTAACTTTCGCTACCTGTGCTTTATTTATGTTGTATTTATAAAAAACATATGTCATGAAGTATTGTATCTCTATTAGAAGGTTAGTGTCATTTATACACTGTTTGCTTTTGTCTTATTTAAGTTCGTCATCCAGTAAGAAGCACAAAAAATTATCACACAGGCAATAGCAGATAAAGAATAGCAGTAATAAATATTTAAAGAATTAATCACATACAACAGGTTGCAGGTTTGGTCATATAGTTCAGTTGAGAGTTAAGGATGTTTGGTAAAATCAGGAACGGTTTTTAATTGATTTACAAAATAAAGACTATGATCAGCTCTAAACCCTAAGTACATTTAAACAACCCACCAATTAGAAGTGCTAATTTATATCTGAGTAAGTTCAGGATAGATTCATTAGACTGGTCTTTATCCTAAGTAGCAACTCTGCAATCCCTGACTCCTACACGATCGCATGTATTTAAGAGAGGAAAGAATCCAGTCTCTTCTCTGATCTGTCCAAAGCAGTGTTATTTTATGCAATTATTTCAAGAACAAAACACATCAGCATACACTGGAAATCTGCTGGCAAAATTCCTGTGTATGTGAATGATTTCAAATCCTTGATGCAAAATTAGAACCAGGTCAACTTATTTAGTGCAGAAAAACAAAGTCCCATTTCGTGTATTGCAGTATTGCAGATAAAAAATTTGTCTGTTCTGCCATCAGCAGTGGGATGCCAGAAGAGGTGAACCTGGAGAGGGGATTTATCATTCCTATGTAGTCACAGACTTCACAGAAATATTGTACCTTCTTCTGCATGTGTTTGCCATTCCAAAAACCAAATTAATTATTTTTCCATTTCTGCAGCAAACTGTACAGCTGGGTGGTGGCTGGAATCGGACAACTTTTGAGAAGTCAGTTCCCATGAGCACTTATTTGGTATGCTTTGCGGTGCACCAGTTTCAGTGGGTAGAGAAAATATCCGCTAGTGGAAAACCTGTAAGTCCTCTTGCTACCTGAACATGGTTCAAGTGAATAATCTCTTTTTATAGTGCAAACAGGAACATATTTTTCCCTTTCCTATAGCCTGTTTTATGCAGCCGATCAGATTGGGTGTTCACAGTGGCCCCTCTGACCTTGACAAGAGTGTTTTGTAGTCCTTCCCTGTCTCCTGTCTTGGTGAGATCCCATCAGTACCTCCCATAGAAGGACATAGGTGAGGAATGAGCACTATTTCTCCAACCTCATCCCTGACTTGAAGCCCAGAGACAGAAAATGTACCTGTCCAGGGGTATGAGAGATTCACAGGCCATGAATACAAATGTTTTACAGTTTTCTATGGGTTAAAAGGTGTGAATCTATGCACTTGATGTCTTCCTATTTACAGTCAGGGAGACATAGGACTACAATTCTATGTACCATTATGTATTGTCTCTAATATTCTTTATTTTATAACAGTGGCTAAAGGCATCTACCCAGTGTTAGCTCTTTGCAAATAATTATGGAAGTGATAGTGCCTGCCTAAACAAGCTGAATATTTGGTAGGTGCCCTAATGAAGTGTGTCTGAATCTGAATCCATAAAATTAAAATAGCTCCTTTATTTAGATGCAATGGGCAGTCCAATCCAGTTCTTACTTAGATTCAAACCTCTGAAGGTGCAGCTGATCTCTGAAGGTGCAGCTGATTGGGCATAAGGAGATCACAAGACATTATGTTCAATCACAACCTGAAATCCTAAATACAATTTGCCCCTCAACATAAACTCCTCATTTAGCCTAAACCTAGTCTGGAATGCTCAGCCCACTGCTAAATATTTATCGGTTTATATCTGTTTTTAATCTGAGACAGAGGATGATCCCAGGGCTGTATGCTCTTGATGCTTCCCCTTTCTTGCCCTTTAGGGGTGTAACACGTGGTTTTGGGGTTCAGCTGAGCTGGCAGTGCTTTCCCCCTATTCCTCTGGCAGTGATACCAGTGGGCAGGGAACCCACAGCAAAGGCCCAGCCAGATCACTGTTACCCCAGCAAGTAAGCTGTTCCTTAGATTCTTTATCCAAAAAAGCACAGAAAATCCTTCCCTACTTAAGGCTGTCCACTGACATGAAAATATGCCTTGTATAAATCTCCTAAGTGCTGATCCAGTTCTTAGCAACGACTTCCTGGTGTAGTGCTGTGCTGAGGCCTCCCTCCTTTACACCCTCTCTAGCATCATGCTGAACACTTATATTATTTCTTGACAAATACCTAAGGCTAAATTACACTTAGCCAAGCAAATGGAGCCTAGTTTGAGATAGCAATGCAATATTCTTAGATCCCTGCTGTTTGGCTGAGTAATCTGCAAAACAGGAGAACATTTTAGGCCACTCAGCCACACAGTTTTGTTAACCAGATGCTCTTCAGCATGGCTGCTCCATTCATTACCCGGGACAGGACTTTGGTTACTTGGCCTTGACATATATTCCCTAGAGTTTAGTTATTTTAAGAATCAGAATTTGTGCAGCTTTTGGAGACCATAGAGTGGTTGAAAAAAATTTAAAGTGCTGAAGACATGTGTAAAACTCTATTTTCGTGATGCAAAAGTTAAAATTCTCTGCTTGTCCATGCCACGCTCCAGAATATGGTTCTGAGGACAGTATTTTTGTTTCTTCCCCAAGCAAAACAGAAAGCCCACAATGTTCCTGACTGGTTGTAGCTTTTCTAAATAGAAGGGAGTGTTCACTGAAACATGGTAATTAAAGTGTGTGTACATAGAAACAGGGGTATTCGTGTCAGTTCAGAGGTAGCCTGAAGAAACGACTTCTAATTCAGGCCTCAGTTATTACATATTTTATTAACGCTATTCACTAAACAATGTTTGAGGACTTGCCTGCACTAGAAAAAATGGTTTTCCATGAGGTTAAAATCATAACCATTTCCTTTCTCTTAGCATGTGCATCATTTTACCAATAATAGTATATGTGTAAGATTTCTTTTAGCTAAGGGAGCCACATAAACTCCATCACTAAAAATTACCTTTTCCCAAGGAAAAACAGGCTATCTTTAGAGCTTTTAATAAGGTATTTAGAAAGTCCTTCTCCTAAACAAACAATTCCTTTTCAAAAACTTTGAAGCCCAGCTGAGCAATGAGGTATTTAGATTCACCAACTGCTGAGAAGAACATTTCATAGTTTGCTGTATAAATTGCTAGCAATAAATCCCTCATGCAACAGAAATCATCCATGTGATTCATATACTGCTTTCATAAACAATAACACAGCATACAGCTCACAAGACACAGTGAATTATTTAAAAACTCTTGCCGTTTGCTCTGAAAACCATTGCCCTAACAAAGACATTAATGGAATCGATGGTAGGAAATGTGCCCACGGCTGGAAATTATGCTCCTGAGCTGATTACCTGTCAGGTACCAAATGTGGTTTGGAAAATCACAGAGGAGATTATACAGATGAAACTCAAAGACAGTTCTAGTGTATGCTGAAGGTTTTGGACACCATTAATATGGATCAGCTAGGGGACCAAAGACTGCTAAATTGGGTAAAGAGCTTACTGAAGTGGAAATTGCAGATTGTAATTGCAAACTGACCCTGAGGGAAATCCCCTGGCTGGAATAGATTCCCGATTGAATTTCATAAGCTTTTTTTGGGGTTGTTTTTTTTCATTTCAGCTTTATTTCTGACCACTTTCTCATCCTCTCCTCTTGTCAGAGGAAGTGTAATTTCACAGTACTGAAATCAATGTGTTGTCTGGCTCCAAGAGGCCTCCTAGAGTAGGCTGGCTCTTTTGCTCAGTTTGGACCCTGAACTCCTGGCTGCAAGGCAGCATTGAGGAGTAAACAAGCCACACCAACAGCCAGAAGAATGTGGCCCATTCACAAGAGACACAGAGCCTGAAAAATGAGATTGGTTTTCCAAAACCCAGAAACTTCACTCCATATAGACATTTCTTACTTTCCACACTGAAGATTTTGAGGGACAGTGATGAGAACAGCCTACAGTGGACACTCCAGTGCTGTGGCTCTGCTCTGGGGCAGAGATCTGTTTGAGCTTTGGGACAAAGAGACTGAGGGAAAGACTCCCAAAAGACTCCATAAACTCTGAAGTCAATCTTTGTCTTCCCAATGTAGAGACACCCCAAAAGGCTTTTTCAAGCTGTAGACCTTGTCATCACGGTTACAGGTGCCATAAGGACTCTAGTCCTCCAGGCCTTGAGGTTTCCTCTTGCTTGACAGTAAGTCAAGGAAAGCAGTCCCAGCCCCAAGCCTCAAGGATGGAAAGGTCAGCACTCGACACACCATTATTCATGTTCAGTGAAAAAAGCGTGCTCAGATATGCAAGAGGAGCACAGAAATGGTCACTCAATGCACACAGGGCTACCAAACGTGCCAGTTTTCCTGGACCTGCCCAGTGGGAAGCAAGCTGATTTTTTCTGGGATTTCCAGAGGCGCAGCAGCCCAGCAGACACCACAGCTGTGCCCAGGTGGCTGTAGGCCTGAGGTCCTGGGAAAACAGCCATTCAACCTGCATGGGCCAGCACATCCAGGAGGAGTTACAGATCTGGGAAATGCACTGTCTTCAGAGGGTCTGAGATCCTGAAATGTACAAGCACAAGAAGAAATTATGATGACAGTAGGTAGGAAAGGTAGGAAGAAATTTAAGAAAAAAAGGTGTTACGGGCTTCAAACACATTTCAGGACAGGTGTGCTCCTCCCGATTGGTCTGATGGGATCAGTTCAGATCAAGGAACTTCTCAGAACAAGTGGGTTCCCTTTGATTGCGTTCTCCCAGGCTTTCTTCTTGAGAAAACCAGGCCTTGGCAAGGGAGGGGCTAGTATTCACCCAGGCCCTGCTCCATGCTTGGCCACTGTGAGCTTCTGGACATTGGTCTTTCAGTTGTACAATTTAGGCATAGTGTGGAAATGTCCATGACCTGGTCTCTCTTATGTACAACATTTGAAAAACTTTGTTGAATAAATGTGTTAAGGAACAGAATTTCAGAGCAATCTCTCTGAGAATATCTACAGTGTTAGAGGTATGGATGTTAAATGACTTTTCAATGCTTGCTACCTTCTAATTTGTTTTAACTGAAGACTGCTCTAATTGTCTCTCTGTATTTTACAGCTGAGGGTTTATGCCCAACCACTGCAACTACACACAGCAGAATATGCAGCAAATGTAACAAAAATTATATTTGACTTCTTTGAAGAGTACTTTAATTTGAACTATTCTCTTCCAAAACTAGGTGATTATTAATACTTATATTTTTCATTTTGTTATTTCACTCTTATGGTTATGTTTCCCCTACAGGTCTCTGTGCTTTGATGGAAGCCTGAAAGCTTTTAGTTGCTAACTGCTGATATTATGTCAGGATGTTTTAAAATTGTCCCCATGTAGTTCAAGATGTTCTTAAATGTCATGATGGGAGGATTGGTCTCAGTAACAGTTTAGTTACCAGTTCTCACAGTTCAGTTTGTTGAACTGAAGCACTGCTCCTGGCATGGTTATTTTAAAGTGTCTTGTGGAAAATCATTGCTGTCATCAGCAAAGGAACATCATGAGCTAGAATAGAGCCAGAAGAAGTTTAAGTAAAATATATACCCCTTCCATGGGAACTTCTGGACAAAAGTCAGCAGTGAGATAAGCGAAGATGTAAACTGCCAGGGAGTATGTCATACTATTTATTAACCTTAGTGCAAAGTGGGTGTGTATTCACATCTTAGAAAGATGAATGTGGTCCAGTATATAATTTGTATTTAGCTGGGCTAAATAAAGATTCAGAGGTAAACAAGAGTTAGAACACTATCAGATTTTGCCCATGGTTATAAAATAAGCAAATAAAAAAGTAGTGTACTTGGGCATCCTTTAGCTTGGGCTATCTGGACTCTGGATCTGATTTGTGCAGTTTGAACTAATAAAGATTGGAACGTAATCAGAGTTTTGGAAATGCACTCTCCTAAGACCTCCGAAGAGGTAATTCAGTTAAGTTCATGAACTCAAAAGGAAGGAAAAATCTTGACTACAAACAGGTTAAGAAAATGTAACTGGAAAAATGAACAAACAAACAAACAAACCAAATCATTTTGAAGATTATTAAGAATGCTATGCAAATCATTTCTTGGCTATTCATACATGTACCTATCAGGCTAACCTGTATTACTTTAATAATACATTTTTACTTTAACCTTTCAAAACATCATCTGAATTTACTGTAAATATCTGTTTGCTTTTTGACGACAACTGAACTGGGGAAACCAGTTCAACATATTGTTCTTTCACACACTGGTCCTTAGTAGTAATTGAAACTATGTCTCACCTATGCTTAATATTCAGACTTTCATTTCCATAAAAGCCTTACGACTTTGCCATGTCAGCATATGAATAGGGGCCTGTCTACACTACAGGGTGAACTGATACCTCAGGTCAGCAGCATCAGAGTGTAGATGTTGTAGATTTTATATTGTTTTTCTCAGAATGTCTATTTGTTGGATCACAAATTTTGACTTACTATATTGTTCCCTCAGTATTAGAAGTCATCTAGATAAAATCTGATTATTCAAATATGTTTCTGCATAATAGTTTATTTAAATATTGTATTTCACATTGATTTATGGCTTCTGGCATTGCCACTCTACTTGTGATCCTCATTTTGACTCTCAGTGAAGTCCTTGCCAGACTACCAGCATTGATTCTGTAATCAAGTTGTTTAAATTAAAATAAGTAATTCCTATCTTCTGTTAGGGTGGAGTGAGGGCTATTTGTTCTATTCAGTTTTAAATCAATCTGTACTTTTACACTAACCCCCCACAGAAAGGCTGGGGTCATTATTTGCAGAAGGAAATGCGAGTCCAATGGATTCTGCAATTCTCATTTAAACTGATATTGATTACTGTCCATAAATGAGTGACCCTCACAAATTACTGGGAGTAGAAGCAGATGTTGTTCACTGCATGGGGGATTTAGTTCAGTTAACATGTCAATAAATATTTTTAATACAACAGTGTGACAAACAATGACATGCCTCATTATGCTACAGATACTTCCAGGAGGTTTACTGCCTACGGCACATCCCCAGACAATACTATTAATTTCTGAATCCAAAATTAAGTAATGTATGATACGCACATTCCCAGGAGGTGGCATAGCCTCACCTTGCAGAGCAGATCCTGAGTTTGTGCAATTGATCCTCGCTCTATTAATCTAAGCAGAGCCAGGATGCTTACCATCAGCTGCTGTAGGCCAGTCCCCTGCTTCTTAAGCATAGGTTATAGACTGCATCCACAGCAGCAAGTCAGAATCACAAATGGTAAGCAAAACAAGCTGTAAATATGCAGAAAGAGGACAGGCTAAGTTGCTTAAGGGATGCAGTGGTAATCATGTTCTGTTTCTTTCAATGTAGATAAAATAGCTATTCCAGATTTCGGGACGGGTGCTATGGAGAACTGGGGGCTGATCACATACAGAGAAACAAACCTGCTGTATGATCCCAAAGAGTCGGCCACTTCCAACAAACAGAGAGTAGCTGCTGTGGTAGCCCATGAGCTCGTTCATCAGGTACATTTGAGGACATGATTAATTTTTACAGTGCTTCAAAGGTGTAGTTGCAGCATTTTAATCTTGAAAATACTGTCATTAACTCCATCTCAGAATCTTCTACATGTGCTCACAAATTGATTGAAAAATACCATGTTAAAACAGTTCCCCATTAGAGCTTTAAAGTACCAGAACTACTGCCTTTGAATTTTTCTCAGGAAGTGAGATGCTTGGGTCCAGACTATGAGCCATCTTCTAAAAATCTGTCTGAAATGTCTTAAAAGAACTAATTTGCATGTACAGATGTCTCTTTTGGGCAAGCAAATAGGGACAACTATACACTGTGGAGGCTGTCTGAAAACATCCTTGCAAGCACAAATCATCAAATCAAGAGGAAGAAACTAAAAATATTTTCAGTGGCACATGAGTCATTAGCAATCTCCCCAGTAATATGTAATTTTATAATAAAAGTGGTGTTTTAACACAAGATGAGGCCTGAATTCCTATTTAAACCCCAGAATTATTATAATTTTCATCTGGCAACAGGAAGAAAAGGGAACAAATGCATGTTCTATGTGGAGATGTGAGATACTGAAATGTACATTTACCATTTAGCTAACACTACATCTTTCAATGTTTATAATTGTAGTGGTTTGGAAATATCGTGACCATGGACTGGTGGGATGACTTGTGGTTAAATGAAGGATTTGCCAGTTATTTTGAGTTCCTGGGAGTAAATGCTGCAGAACCTGACTGGCAAATGGTAATTATTTCTGTCTTGTGGAAGGTTGATGGGGCTGGGGGGAGCATCTTGGAAGGGAGTAAAAATTAGACAGGGACGATCAAAGTATACATATTTACAGAAAACTAACATGGTGCAGAAAGAAAAAGTTGGTTTAAGCTTTTCCACCTTCTTATTTTATGGTCTGAAACTAGTCAAAGTAAACTTTGTAAAGTTTTAGTCTGCAAAGAAGAGTTATTCCTTTTTATCAAGTGAGGGATGTGTTAGGTTATTATTATGGCAAATAATACCTAGGTGGATTCTAGACAGAGCCTTACCAATTTTACAAGGTTGTTTAAAGATGATTCCCTTTATTTATTTTGTTGGACTGTAGTGTTTCTTCATGGGATATGTCCTAGGATCTTTATCTGACCTAGTGAGGATTGGGAACCTGGTCCCATCTCCACAGCTTGGGCTATTTGTCAAGGAAAATGTCAGACCCCGCATCCAGCTGCTGCCATCATTTTATGTGTCATTTCAAATGCTCCAACTCAAACAATCTCTGCTCCACACAGTGCAAAAATAGGTAAAGATAGTGGATGGCCCACATCACTAACTGTGCAACAAAACCAGGTCCAGTCACTTTAGGGGGTTGCAGACAAAGAGGGTAATCTTAATTACCATTATAGACTGAGGAATGATAACAGTGTGTGAATAAAGGTAAGTTTCTTGCTCTTTCCTTATTCACCTCCCAAAGAGACGTGATGGCACATAGCAGCATATTTCCCCCACCTGTCCGGGTGCAATGAGATTCTGGCTACTAGAAAATATCTAATATACACCAGTAGAAGGAAGCACGGTAGGTTTTGCATAGGTTGAGTCCGTTGTCAAAACCTACTAGCCCCCGAGACCAGCGACTTTAGAAGTAGGCAGTGTCTACTTGGTGCTTCCCCTGCAACCCTCCCTGCTCCCCATAAATATCTTTTCTCATGCACGTTGTGTGAGGCTGAGAACAAATTCATTCCTAGCTCACTTCTTTTACACTTTGAAGTAGAGGATCTGTTGTGCTAACTATGTAAGAATAATTTTAATTACTGAGCTTAAAATTTAAAAGACCTTTTCATATCTAGACACCATGCTCTTTTAAGATCTAAAGCCATTTCAGTGTTATTGTCCTAGTGAGTATTAGAAGATGAAAACTAAATAGAAATTTATTCTTTATTCATTTATTTATTAATTTAAAAAAAAAATCACTCTTTAAAAGTTATAAACTTTGGGATGGGGAAAGCTACCTTCTTCCTCCCTCCTTCCCTTCCAACTCCATTTTTGCAAGAGGAGCCCATGGTGCTTTGCAGATATTGTCATACTTCTGAAATTGGTAATACAGGCTCCCTTTTTTGCCTACTGTGGAGTTTTTCATGTTATGATACACATGGGAAAACAGGATTTGTAAAAGACAATGTATGTTAGTTAAGGAAAAAAATTATCCCTCCCCTCTCAGATGTAAAGAGTTTGCAAGTAGTTCTTTAGAGTAGGTAAAATTTCATCCAACTGCCTCCCCCTAGAGAAGCTGCAGTTCAAATTATTTATTTTGTGAAGTTAGGAGTATACTCCTGCCTTTGTTTTTATGCTGACATATTTTCTTTCTCAGCTTGAACAGGTTTTAATTGATGATGTGCTTCCTGTAATGAAGGATGACTCTTTGCTGTCTTCCCACCCAATTGTGGTCGATGTGTCATCTCCAGCTGAAATCACCTCTGTGTTTGACGGGATATCCTACAGTAAGGTAGGATATCTTCCTGTTGTGACTTTGGATGCAAAGAAAGTAGAGGCTTGGGAGAAGAGATAAAAGGGGAGCTCATAATCGTAACTGCTAACTCACTTGGGCTATGCTTGTGCAGATCTTTTTTCTGGGACATTCCCGAATGTTGTCAGTCAAAACCAACTGTGAGAGGAGCAATGCAGCTGGAGCCTCGGTCAGCCTCTGTGTGCTATGTAACCTGCTCACAGCATGCAGAGGTGCAGGGAAATCACAGTGCCAGCAGCTTCTGCCACTAGAGTTGTTGGTTTTAAAATTATCCTAAACCAGAGAGTGAGCACATCCCTCTCCCATCACCTTATGTGCTGTTGCAGCCCAGTTATGTCAAGCGTAATGCAAAGGCAGATGATGCAAGAACAAATGCCCAGGTGTCCTCACTCTCACTTCCCCATCACACCTTCAGGACCGTGCAACTGCTTTGAGGAAGCAAGGCAAGAAACCAAGCAGTGAAAACAGGAAAGTAACTTTTTGTTTCATGCTGTTCATAGTATCCCTGTCACCCAAGAAGCCTTAGCAAAGATAGGCTACATCAGCCTCTACTGACACTGGCCAGAAACTGGGAGATGTCAGCTCCACATTTCACTGAGAGTTGTGGAGCTTAGGACTGACTTGAAGTACAGTAGTTTGCAGCCCAGGAGGTGGTAGAGGACACCCTATTAGGTTTCTGACAAGCTTTTTGCTCATCCTGGGGCTGTCTCTGTCAGTGGTGGTGGGGACTTGTGCCTATAAGGGCTCTCTCAGGAGCCAGCTGCAACTGATTGGAAGAATCCCCTGGGTCTGTCTGAGCAGCAAGACACCAGGTTGCTAATGATGTCCAACCACTGTTGTGATCAGGGCACACAGAGGCCTCCCTGAACCCACGTCCTCTGGTAGTACTGTAGCTGCGCAGGGTGACAGTCAAGACCTCAGCACTTGTGGAAAAGTGCTGTGAGGTCCAGAGCATTAGAAAGGTCAGCAGCTGTGCTAAAGGTCGCCGCTTTGATGTGATCAGCAGGATCCAGGCTAGGTGGCTGAAGCCAGCTTGTCTCCCTCCATCTCAGATATAGCCAAAGCCGTTTTGTCCTTAGGCAACCCTTAGAGACGGAACAAAGCAGGTCTCTCCAGACTCACTAGTATCTAACCAAGGAGTCCCTTGACTCACGTGCCCTGACAACACTGTTGCTTCTAGTTATTTTTGTCAGTGCATTAGGGACAACTTGAAGAAGCACAAGAGGAAACACCCCTGGCCCTCTTCCCTCTCACCACCACATATGCCGCCAAGATGAGGGAGGAGCTGGGTCTCTTCACTCTCTCCTCCACCAGTCATCTCTCATGTTGGTTCTGACGCTGATACACCATGTTTCACACAGAATCACAGAATCACAGAATCGCTCGGTTGGAAAAGACCTCTGAGATCATCATGTCCAACCGTTTCTGTTGACAGTTTCTTGTATGGCTGTTGGTGTTTCCTATCTGATGCCATAACAAGTTTCCACTGAACACTGAAAGTCCACTGTTATTAAATCCTGTTTCTTGCTTTCCCTCCAAGCTCCCGTTATCTACTAAACATAAAGTATGTATTGCATTGACTTTATCTTTACCAGTGCTAGAGTCTGTAGCTGTAGATATTACTTCTATCAGCTAGACTTGATCCACCAATTTCCATCAGTTTTCTGTTTTCGATTGCTAAATCCTCTAGCCAACAATACAACCAGTATTTATTGCATCATAAATGCCTCACAGTCAAATCATAAACCATGTGAAAAAACCTACATTGTGTAATACTGTTCTTAAATCAAACTAGTAAAAGTCAAGAAACATACAGAGCTAAATCAAATACTCTGAACCAAAATGTATTTCAGTGGTGAGCTAAGAGACATGCTTTTGTATGGTCTGAGAAAACAATGGAGAAAAAAAATCCTAGCTTTTACTCATCTATTTGTGCCTAGATATTTGCTACATTAACTCAATTTTTTTAAGCAAAAACACTTGAGGACTCGGGCATTGTTTGGGAACAGTCTGCTTGGGATATAATTTGGCTTGAATGAGAAAGTATTCATGTACATTTAGCTCAAATTACTGTTAGTATTTATATATAAACGCATGACAAAATTAACTTGTTTCTTTTCGGCTTTATTTTGGCTTGTCTTTTGCATTTTTGTTATAAAAACAATGTCCTCATGATAATACTCATCACTAAACAAATAAAGCACAATTTGGAATGCTCTTTGTTAGTTTTACTAGAGCAATTACAGGGCTTATACAATCCTAAAAGTCTTATGAATTGCTTAAGGGTCTGTGGAGTCATTGCAGTGTTTTCTGTAAGGGAACCTCTAACTGAGGTATGATCAGCAGGGCATTACAAGCCTAGAAAAGCTCTACTAAAGCAAGTGACTACACAATTAATGCACACAGTTTTTTAAATTTGCTCTTAAAAAGCAATTCCATCTCACATGTTTTTCAGTTTAATGCTCTCTCTTAGTTTGAAATATTGTATTAAAGTAACAATGAGATTTTTTGGAGTTCAAACATTGATTACCTTTTCACAAAACAGATACTTAAATTAATTCTACTAGAAATTCTTTCCTGGACCCCCACATTTTTGAAACTTCCCAGGTAAAGAAGCTTAGGTTTAAACATTCCACATTTCTGCCACATACAGTCTTGTCATACACTTAGCAATTACTACATCTCTCTAGAAGTTATGTGGATGTTGGTAAAAGACTCCCCCCCATATTCCCATCAGACAAGATCAGCTATTTAAAACAAGGTCACTTTCCTAAACCTCCCCAAATAGTTGAAAGAAAGGAAAGTTATGAAAACACTGGAGTTCATGTAACGAGTGATTTTGTTAGGATGAGTTTTTTTCAAATGCACTCCATCATGAACCAAAGAAGTGACAAGAGTAAGGGGAAAAGACTGAAAAGCAGTACTGGAAGATGCAAGGGCCTAAATATACATTGCAGTTTAAAGCAAAAAGAAATTTCTGCTGTTCCCAAATGTATGCACAAGAGCGTACTTCTACTCTGACTTTTAATATAAATGGGAGGAGATGGTCTATGAGAGGTGATATCAGATAAGAAGTGGCTGATAAACAAAGTTGACGAACTGAGGTACCTTAGTGCATACACACGGCCTTATGATCACCATTAATCATAAGCAGCCTTATGATTACCACTAATGGATATCTGTTCTAAATCCTACTGGGTGGTTTTTGAACATATTTCCTGGCAAACACATTAAATTTCTGTATCAGGAAAGTGTCATCTGCTGATCACCTTGACTCCACACCAATAGTCTGAAGAGCATTTTGAGGAATATCTGTTCAAACAGCTCCTCTGTCATGACTCGTGCAGTCAAATTATTCTCAGACACATAAATAGGGGAGACAGGATTTACTGAGAATTCAGATAACATGAGACAACTGGATTTTTAAGCCATTCATAGAATTAGGCTCTCAGTTGCATTTTCATTTAGTTGAGAAAATGAAAACATGCTAATCCTAAAATCATATTTTGCATTTTAGATTGGGTTTGCAGTGCTTTTGTTTTTCATCATTTTGTGCCCATTCTGTTCTTTGTTCCACGTGACTCTTCTGCTTCTTTCTCCTGTCTTCCATTTGTTTCTTTCTTCTTTCAAGGTCCTATAAGTAAGTAACTTCTCTGGTCCCAATTCTACCCTGCTTCAGAGACCAAAGTTCTTACACCACTCCTTAAGGAAACTCATTCTGATTCTTGAGATGGCAGCCCCAACACGTAAAGTCCCAGATTTGCAGCATTTTTGGAGTTCCCTACTTGTCACAGCAGAAGTCACTTTCTTTATCAGGTTGTGCTGCTGGTCAGGACTAGTTCCTCAGCTGCCCACACCCCTCTCTTGCTCAAAGTGAAATGGGGAGCCCTGCTCACACAAACTGGCAGAAGGGCAGGACAGTCACACCCAGCAGCAGGGTTCAGGAACCCTTCCACTGGCACAGCTGGACTTGGAATTGGACGTCTGATCACAGCTAAAGACCAACACTCACATCCAGAATTAAGCTCCAGGCATGTTGTGCCACAAAGGAACTAAAAAAGCCACTTCCTCAGTCAGATGCATGGTTTCTATTTTTACCTTATAACATACTCGTTCACATGTTACTTTTTTGGGGAACAGAAATTCAATGTTAGAGCAGCATGAAATGACCTTCTTTTTCCCTTTGTCCTCAGGGTGCATCAATCCTCAGAATGATTAGGGACTGGATTACACCAGATCTCTTCCAGAAAGGCTGTCAGGTAAGGGTGGCACCAAAACACGCCAGAAATACAGCCCATCTTCGTGTGACAGTAGCAAAGCCATTATGCAAAAAGTTAATATTAGAGATCCTGGTATTAATAGCAAAAGTATTTAGTTCATTTCAGTAATGAGTGGGCAACAAGAGGAAGAAGTTTCACACTCCCACAGAAGCAAGAATGTGAACTGCACAAAGACTTGATAGCCTGGCAGTGAGCACATAAATGCATCACAGCTTTTAGTGGAGACACATCCACCACCCTGCTGTTACCCTGTTGTCAGCTAGGATCCCTCACTTGGTTGTATGCAGCTTCATATGGCCACAGTCCTCCAATTTGTCCAAGTCTTCTGTGCACTCTTACATCCTGCAAGCTTATCCATGCCCTGAAACTTGATGCCAACCCAACTTTAGAGCACCAAGGTAGTGGGGAGTAGAAAAGACAGATGTTGCGTAGTTCATAGTCCTTTCTCGTGGAGGAAAAAACAGGATGTTACAAAATTGTGGAAAGAAAAAATGGGAGAAATGAGCTCTCCCAGAAAGAGGAAAGTTATCTGTCCTTTCCTCTGAACCAACATCTGTCGTCTCTGAAGAGTTACAGCACAGATTTACCACATTTGTTCATACCTCTCTCCCTCCTGCAGAGCACATTTATGGGCTGTTAGAAGACAGTGGTATTTTCCTTTATTTTTCCTTTCATATAGTCAGTCAGAGCAGTTCCACAAGATGGCAAAATACAGCTTCCTTGTCCACGAGAGACTAATAACTCCCCTCTACTCAGAGCCTTCAAGAACATTAAAGTAGGTAGCCCTGGCTAACAGTGAAACAAACAGCACCATCTACTGACTAAACATCACCGGGATCCAGACAGCAGGGTAGGAAAGCACTCGTTAGGCAACCAGGTAAGACACAGGACAGGAATAGTGTGCAGTAGGTGCAAACACTTAGCCAGATACCATTATTCCTTGTAATAGAAATTTCGATGACAACTCAGAGATGACCAGACTTCCCTACATCCACTCTCAGTTCACAGCTAGGGAAGTCTCCTGAAATGGCTTCTTTCTTCTAAACAACCTCTTATGTTAGACAGAAATTTGCAACAGGGTATGCTGGTGTCCATTCAAACAAAGACAAAGGACTCTTCAAGTACAAATTTATTTCATACTAGCAAGTCACACTGGAAAATGCTGATTTTTAGAATTACAGGATACACTGTAAAGCAAATGAACTTCATGATCTGATTATTAACCTCCTACTCACACTACTACACTGATCCTGTTTGAATATGTGTATTGTTTTCATAGGCACAGAACAAAGACCTGCTAGTATTTTCACAGTCTTCTACCTCTCTCTAGGCATATTTGAAGAACCACCATTTCCAGAATGCCAAGACACAACAATTTTGGGAAGCTCTGGAAGAGGTATGTTTTGCAGCAACCCAAGCTGTTCCTAATTAATGTTGCATATCTCGCCCACTGATCTCAGTTTCCCTAACCTTTTATATTCTGTATCTCTTGTGTCAATAGGAAATCACAAGCTAGGCAGCCTCCCAGTATATTCCAATGCATCTTTTTCTAGAAAATATATATTATTATCTCGTTTTTTTGGCATAAGACTGTAGAAGTGGAATAAGAAACAAGAAAGCAGACCTTACTAACAGCCTGCTACTGAAACATTACCCCCAAAACTCAAACTCATGCATGCCTCACACATGCATCCCATCCCCTCCCTTATCTCTAAACAGATTCAGGTGTTTGAAAGCTCTCTACAGTATCTATTCCCAAGTAATTTTGGTGCTTATCTCTGTCTCTGGCTTCTGAGTTCTAGTTGTGTCATTCTCTGTGCCACCATTTTCTGATCTTTCCTTTTCTTTGAGGCTGGGCTATTTCTTTCCACCTCATTACCCCCAAAACCCCACCTGCATACTATCAGGTTCTTCCCTTGATAACATTTCCTTTCCTTTCACCACTGTGGACGCTCACACAGCCCAAGTTGCGCTTTGTGTCTCCTTTCAAGTTCCCACCTTCTCCTTGGTCTCAAACTTCTTCCTGCTCAGCAGAACTTCTTCCTGCTCTCTCTCTGGTGCTCTGCATCTTCACATCATCTACCTCCTATGAAGAAGGAAATAGTGATCCTAGCTCCCTTCCCTCACAGGTGGCAGCCTGGGAGGGCAGTCACATCTTTCTCCAGCTCCAGTCTCTAGGACAGAAGTTCCCAAGCCACAGAATGGATCAAATTTTACATTAGTGCAGCTGCTGGTGGTTAATACTGGCTTCAACTTCACAGCCAAAGCAGGGCATGCTGCAAGGAGATTTGCAGCTTTGAAAAGTCTTTTTATGTCCTTTCTGTCCTGTTCCATTATTTTCTCAGAAAAAAGTGGAGGGATCTTAGAGCCTGCAAGGGGCCTCAAAGGTTCAACAGTATTTCTTGTCCATGTTACTGGCCAGTCTCCTACCCACATATTTCTCATTTCCTCCATCCAAATTTCTAGCTCATTCCTTCTTTCAGTGAAAAACACCATAAAAGGATTTAATGGAGCATTTTTTTACTCAACTTGCTCTTTCCTCTGCCCCTTTCTGCTCTTCTTCCTCTCAGTATTGGAGATATTACTTTTTTCCTCTTTGGACTGAATTTGCTTTTTTACTGCAATCTTCTCCCATCATTCATAGGCAAGTAATAAACCTGTGAAGGAAGTCATGGACACATGGACTAGGCAGATGGGCTACCCTGTTTTGGAGATGGAAAGTAATTCAGTATTCACACAGAAACGTTTTCTCTTGGATCCCAATGCAAATGCTTCTCATCCTCCTTCTGATCTTGGGTGAGTTCCTGCTGTAAATGTGTATCCAAAACAGGTAGAAATACTGTACAGACAACCTCTTCAGCTGACATACATGTAGGCAATATTATATCCATTCTTTCTAAAATTAGTCTCAGCTGTTGCTTTTAAAAAGAAACCAGCAGGAAGCTAGATACAAATATTTCAAATGTAGGACATCATCAGTCCTTTGTCTCAGGGTTTCTTTCTCAAAGTCAGCAGAGTAAAATTGGACAGTAAAATTCTCTCCGAAATCTTATTTCTACACTGAGACAGCTCAGATTTATCAAGTCAACTGTTGAACCACTGCAAGTTATAGTCTGCCAGACTAAGGAAAACTGACACAAAATTGTCTCTGCCCAGAAATCAGATACCGTGATCCAGGTGTTTTATGTCATGATAGTTTATTCTTTTCCTACAGGGTATAGGATCTATAATACATACAGGGTCTTCTCTACATATCTTAAAAACATGAGTTACTGTGACATAGCTAGTCATGTATAAATGTTATTAATCCTCATCAAGAGCTATTTTTTTTCCTATTTAACTCAGGATGGTATTGCTTAATTTTACCCATCTAAAATAAAGTTATCTAGTCAAAGTTAGCCATCATAGGCTCTTATGTGACCAGATAACCAGCTGCAGACATTAATCTACTCTACTGAAGCCAGGTGGGATACTGTACAAGTGTGTATTTGTTAACAGATTACTAACCTGAGGGGAGATGAACCCTTCCTACGGGTTGGTGGACCTGCACAGAAAAATGGCTTGTCAGCACCATGGCATTAACCAGCTAAGTAACTGTTCAGAGCTGGCATTGTGTGTATTCTTAGCCAGCCCAAACTTTGAGGCAACACAATTTTGCGAACATTTCAGTGAAAAAAAATCAAATTAACCCATATTAGGAAGGTTTTGTCCTTGAACTATCCCAATCAACTAAACTAGTTGCCTGTATGAACCAGAACTAAATCTACCCAAACGCAATTTTCCATCAGCTTCTACTAGTTATTTTAATACAAAGAGCAAGAACAGGAAGAAAATGAAGAAACAATTGTGGCCACTTTATTTCATCTTAATTAAAGAGAAAAAAACTTAAGCAATGAGACGGTCCATGGTATCGGCAATTTTGGATAGGTCAAAAGAGGTGGGATTGGATAATTACCTGTAATTGCAACGTTGTATTTCTCTCAACGTAAGCAGAAAAGTTTGCAGGCTTTGAAGCAATTCTACCTGCAAACTACAGCACTGTGTCACCTGAAGGCTGGTGTTACAGACTATTCAATCAAAAATACTTCTCTGTGTTAAAAAATTTGACTGACTGCACTATGCTCAGAGGTAGCAGACTCAGGAATCCTACTTTTGCTTGACTTCAAGACTTACAATACATTGCCATTTGTATTGCAAAATGCAGTAATATATATTATAAGGTTGATATTATCTATCCTGGGACAGACTTACTTTGCCTAGAAGTCAATTTACAGAAAATCAATGCCTTTTCCTTCCACCCTCATGGATGGGGATGAGAAAGCTCCTGAAGAGCTCCTACCCCAGATGTCCTATTTGATGTTGGGGTGCAAGGTTCTGATTTAAGCAGTGAAAGCTCCAGGCCTTGTGTATACTTTATTCTCTGAACCCTGCAGGAATAGTCTCCTGAGCTGCCTGCTTGTTTCAAGTTTGTTTGGCTTGAAAGAGTCCTCTTCTGCATGCTGGCACTCAAAAGACATGGAAGTTCAAAAACATATGCTCTTGAAATAGTGCTGCTGGGCAAATGTGTAGCTACAGCATAGCTTGTCAGGAGCATGTCCTCAATATACACAGTTAACAGGACACAGCTATTGTATCTTATGCTCAGAAAATTATTTATGTATGCAATCTCAGGAACATACAAAGAAAATTAAATACAATTTGACTCATTAAATGCATTAACAAAATCAAGGTTTTAAAAAAAACCATCTTTTATGGGCTTTTTCTTGGGGAAACACAATACTGGGGCTTCTGGCCAAGCAATCACCTCTAAATTCCATGGCAGTAAGCAACATAAGAGAACTAAAAAAATCCAGAAAACTGTTAAGATTTTTCTTTAGAAAATACAAAACAATACCTGATCTTCTCTTCCTGGAGGCAGCAGGAGGTACCATAGCCTTAATTTTGGTAATTTCTGGAAGTTAAAGACCATTTGTTTAAATGAGGGTTGTAAAGATGACTCAGATTTTCCTGTAGCACCTAGGGATTTAAGATGGAAGAAAAATGTTCCTGTGATGGATTGTAATACACTAACATGGAACAGCAACTGACTGCTCAAAAGGGCTTAGTAATTTTAGCAGCCCTGTGCAGGTGGCTGGGCAGGTACACTTACAGCATGCTCAGCCATCCTACTTTCTGACTGCCTGATCATGGTCTTGGTCAGGCTGTGGCATGGCTCCCTTCCAGCCCAAATGTCTCAGCTTTGTCTTAGGCATGCCCTGGACTGAGGAGCCTGCACCTACTCACTAAAGGTATTCAAGGAATTGAAATAGGTAAGGTCACATTTGGCTCCCAGTGCTTTATAATGGAGGAATTAGGGTTGTCTTGAAGAAGGAGAATAGGCTGGAAAAGGCAAGAGGTCCTATTACAGTGGTTGCTTAAGCTCTTTTCCCATCTGTATAAAAAGTTTTATAATACTTAATCACCTATTTCAAGTCAGCATTGCAAAGAATAACTGTTGTTTGCACAAAGCCCTAAACACATCAACATTAACACTGACACCAACCACTCACATATAATAATCTTTTACAAAATTAATTTCCTTGTACCCTGCTAGATTATTATCTGATATGACATGAAGATACCGCTTAGCAGGTCTGAATGATCCAGAGCTGTGGTAATAAGCTACACAATATAGCACAATGGAAATTCATTCACATGATCTCTCTCTGATGATGGGTAATTATTACCCTCTCCAGCATTCAGAGTCACAAAAAGGTGAAGATTACGTTCAGAATGACACAGTCTTAGCAGTTCCATTGATTTTTTTAATTTTTTTTAAAGAACCAGGTAAATTGTGCAGCTTTCAGACTTAACTTTAGGCATGTAATTAATACATGTATCATCTTAACTTGACTAATATGTTAACATTGGACACGGGACAAAATCTTACTCCCTTGCTCAGTCCACCAGACGCATTTTGAAAACTATTGATAAATAAAGTATTAAGACAAGCTACTGCTGTTCCCCATCCCTAGAACATGAACATGCTCAGACACTTCATGCTTTTTATTTTGCTTTTTCAGGGAATATAACTGCCCCAATCATACCACATCAATATCTGACATTTTATTGCCTGAATAGAGTATCAGAGCACAGAAGCATTTTTGCAAGATACATAACAGCTATTGGTAAAATGCTGTGTTTTGCTATAAGGACTATTTGGTAAATCTTTATTTACAGAAGCACACAGATGGCTAATAAAACAAGATGTAAATATTAAAATAAATAAAAAAGTACATTGGAGTTAAGTTTTTTTAGCACTCGGTTTCAAATGTCATTAGATTCT
>NW_010186190.1:59680-63593 GCF_000695765.1 Mesitornis unicolor
ATAATTTCAGTTACAAATGGAATATACCAGTGAAATGGAGACTTGGAAATTCAGCAAATTATACTTTGTACAACAAATCAGATTCTGCAGGTAAACTTTCCTTTATTTTTTAAGAGTAATTAATAGATAAAGCTTTTCAATGCCCTTAACAAAAAATAAAATACAGAATTAACTTTCATGCTTTTCAGTTTTCAGATCTTGGAACCAGCACACAGCTTGTTGTCCTGAAGTTACTAGTCATTTCTGCGATAAGATTCTTATTTCCCCTCTGCACATATTATGTCAATTCAGGCCAAATTCAGTAAAGCGCTTAAGCCTGTGTTTAAACCCAGTTCTATTCAAGATACTCTCAGTTATGAAGTACTAAAATCAATGGGAATTAGGAATGCTTTTTGTCAAGTTTAAGAAAAGAGGTGAAATAGGAGGCTGATGAATGCATCTGTGGCATGGCAAACTGGCAATCTGACTTCAGTTAAATGATTAAATACATTTTCTAATGCTGATTTCAGGAAAGAGGAAATACCAAATACCTGCATGAGTATTTTTGATGGTTGTTCTATTATGCAGTCAAATCTGAATTTCTCATTCTATAACTCTAGCGGCCAAAAGGGGGGAAGGGGGGGGGAGAAGAAAAAAAAATTACCAAATTTGAGTTTTTAAATTTCATCTCATGTTGCAATTTCAGAAATATCACAATCAGCTTATCTTTTATTTCTTTGAATGTTACCTATTTAAAGCATAACTTCTGTTCTGGTTTTTGGTTTTGATTTTTTTTACCTGGTTGCTTCTAGTATCCATGCAAAAGCAAACTAAAAAAGTCTTATGTTATGGTGCAAGTCTGAGATTAACACAAAGAAATTTTCCTTAACTTCTACATGACATTACGGTGGACTGCAAGGGGCTATTAACTTGACAAAGCCTGCAAAAGCATGATTAGGTGCTTACTTCTGCATTCATAGAAATCTTGGCTAGTAAGACAAACAGTCATTATAGGGGAAAAAATGCCTTTTGAAATGCTTTGTATAGGTCATCGAAACAGAAAAGTGTTTTTAACTCCAGCCACCCTTAAACCACAGATTGAAGACCACTGACTATTCTATGATTCTGAGAAAGGAACATTTTTCAAGGTTTCATTTTCAATGAGAAATGCCTTAAACGGGAGTGCTTGAATAAAATCTCAGCATATTTTGTAATTTCTTTATCTATAGCTACAAAAATTGAATCAGAGAAGAGTGTAAGGAAGAAAACCCTTAAAAAGTTAAATGAAATAAACTGAAAAAAATGAAACTAATTGAGGGGAAAATATGAGAACTTTAATAGTAATCATGAGGGTGAAAAACCTTTTAAAAGAGATATTTGCAAGAACTGTTTCTTTGCCATTTTCTACTTTTTACAGTGACACTAATTTTCACTATCCTCACTCTAATCACAATGATCTCCATTTTAAATTTAATGAACTAGCTGGCTCAAGTAATTACCAAAATCCACTATTCCAAGACAGGTGGTGGCATTCATTAAAGTTTATGATAACTCATCTTTACTCACAGCCATTTAAATAAATAAATAAATAGAATTAAGTTTTGGATCTTATTTTTATATTCATTAGAACCAAATATTACTTTTCAAGTCAAGGAATTTGCAGTGAGTTCTGTATCATGTAAGATGCATAAACAGATCACTGTTTGTTTGTTTGTTTGTTTGTTTGTTTGTTTATACGGAATGACAATAACATCATCTCCTAATACTTTTGTGAACATTAATCCAGACCACATTGGATTCTATCGGGTGAATTATGATGGTTTAAACTGGGCCTGGTTAAGCATTCTTCTGGACAGCAACCAAAATGTGAGTGCCATAACATTAACCTGTCCGTTGGGTTTCTTACAGAGGTCTTTAGAGGTTGGTTTTTTCTACAAATAATCTATATATTCCTGATCACTCTTTTCACACAGAATTTTTCAGCTGCTGACCGTGCAGGGATTTTGGATGATGCCTTTTCTTTAGCAAGGTAAATTAATTCCCTGCAGAGATTTCAACACAAGTTTTACACTTTCCATTGCCTATTAATTAGAATTAACTCAACTCAGGTGGTTGAAAGAAAATGTCTTAATTTTTTACAAGTCTTAATTGCTTATTGGCTTATGCTGTCCTCCAAAAGGGGCAAATTCAAGTATGCATTGGCTAGTTGCAGTACCAATGCAGTTAGGAGAAATGCTCCCCTTCATTTTAGTGGCAGAAAAAAAAAGAGGGTTTTAATTGCACAGGTCTTTGAAAGGGGTGGTTTTGCCATGAAACAATAATAGAAACACTTCAGAAGAAGTTCTGTGTCCAGAAAATCAGAGGCATGCCTACAGTGCATAGCACGGCAATAGGAAGTTACCACCTCAGCTATCTTGTTTAGAAACTTGCTTGGAAACATCTAGCTCTTGTACCGAGCCATGCTGATAGAGATAAACTTTAGGCGACCTTCTGTGACAGCCTGTAAGTCTGAATATTCTCACCCTTTCAAAATGTCTCCAGAACTACCAAGTCCTTTTTGTGTGCCAGAAATTAACGTGGTCAGTTGAGGGCTATCCACTTCTGGGTGCACTCCTGCACAGAGTGAACAGCCTCCTCATGGCAGTGAAAGCTCCTGCAGTTAGGCATTGACCACAGTGATACTCAGTGGTTTCTTTGGGAAACCCCTCCCAAGTTACATTCCAGACTATTTTCCATCTCCCAAAATTTATTGTCTCTGATCTTATAAAGTAAATAGTGTACTAATATCTTTAAAGAAGCAAATTCTTCAAGTTCACTAAAATAACAGGAGTTATGTTTTCTCCTTCCACAGAGCTGGACTTGTGAATTACTCTGTTGCCCTGGAGCTCACAAAATACCTAACAAATGAAAGTGACTATTTACCTTGGCATAGAGTTATATCATCTGTAACTTACCTTGCAAACATGCTTGAAGATGATACGAATCTCTATCCTCATTTTCAGGTGATGAAGCAAAAAAACATTCCCGCATGCGACCACTGAATCTGACAGTTCAGGACCTGTAACAGCAATAATATTGAAATTCAAGTGATTTTCAGTGTTGCTGAGCTATCAGTATTTACTTTTTATCACTATACTCTTAAAACTGCTGAAAACTGCTTAGTACTGATCTCTGAATTACCTGGATTCTCAGTTCGGGACTATACACTTGGAGGAAAGAAATTATGCTTAATTATTCTTACGATCCTAATTATTCCTGTAATCCATCACCATAAGTCACAGTACAGACATTTCTTAGTCAAGGCTGTCCTGCATCAAATAAAGACACATGTACAGAGCAGCAAAATCTCTGACACGTGTCTTCAGCATGAAGGATGGCTATATCTCAATGTGGCAGTGAACAGGTTTGTTTGTTGACCTAACATGCTGAACATGATTTAATGGTCACCAAAATAAGTATGTCCTGAACTCAGTATTATCCCTGGAAAAAACAGCTGTGGCAGTGTGTCCTTGCCACAACCCAGACTTCACTTGGGAGCCCAAACAAGGCTGGATAGAAGAAGGCTGCCTTTCTCCTATTTGCGCATCTGTATTGCGAATGTTCAGACTTGGCATGCTGTGGTGATCTGGAAAGATTGTGCATATGCATGTTTATGTTGCTTTTTTGTTTAAGAGATGTTAGTTCTGGGAAAAATCAAGGAGAACAAACTGTGAAGACAAATATATTATTATTTAAAGAAATCTACACAAGTAACCAACCCTCCCCTTTTCTATCCCAGGGATATTTTCGCCACCTGGTAAAACCCATTGTGGATCAACTGCATTGGAATGATTCTGGAGGCCATTTGGAGAGGTTGAACAATCTTTTTTTTTCCCTTCTCATATTATTGATGGATTCAAAGAATATTAAGCAGTAGAAAAAATATCTCTTTCCC
>NW_010186190.1:63624-90702 GCF_000695765.1 Mesitornis unicolor
AAGGCTTCTTCGTGCATCTGTTCTAGACTTTGCCTGCAGTATGGGTGACACAGAATCTTTAAACAACGCTTCTCAACTATTCAAAGAATGGCTTCAAGGAGAAACGTGAGTGCTCATGGCTTTTGTGGCTGCTGAAGATCACAGCATGTGACTTGGTCACAAATTTCAAACAGGAAAGGGGGAAAAATATTCTAGTACTGTTTCTTTATTTTAGTATTCCTGCAAATCTCCGACTCCTGGTATATCGCTATGGGATGCAGACCTCAGGCAACGAGTCATCGTGGAATTACATGTTCCAGAAATACCAAGAAACTTCATTAGCACAAGAAAAAGAAAAGCTGCTGTATGGCCTGGCATCAGTGAAGAACATCACCCTTTTAGACAGGTGATTTAAACATGTAGAGATTTTTCTTTTGCTATGGAAGGAACTGGTCACCATTTGTTCATTCCCCTCTCCTGCCTCCTGTGCTGTCATTTTTGTCAGATTACAGCATGAGGAATGCAACACATTTTCAAGACCAGTTATCTAACACCCCCTCATGAGATTGTACTACAGGAGAAAAAAGTCTTGCTCCTTTAGTGGAAAGATATTGAACACATGGTAGTTTCTGCACACAATCAACAGCCTTCAGCTCTTCTAACAGTGCCTTCACCCTGTGTAATTTTAGCTACCTAATAGTTAAGCATCAGGAGAAAATTAGTCATCTGTTTCCTCTTTAATCAGTGAAGAGAAAGCACTGTTTATCCCAGATCAGGAAAGGGACATAAAATCAATGGAAGAATTTCTTTTGGATGTTGCTAGTAACCCTCCACTGGCTACAGGAGTTTGCTTAGACTAGATGTCTGCCTTCTAAGTAGCCAGTGTTAGGCAAACAACCTTGAGCAACCGTTAATAACGGTCCTGCGAAGGCATCCGTGTGAAGTCTCAATGCTCCCTGAGATGCTGTGCAGAGATAGTTGAGCTAGAACCAGAAATGAAGTATTCATGCTGCCATGGCAGTGCTGGGGAATTTGGATACTGCCCAAGGCTGGTTATCAGATTGGGCAAGCATCTTGTCAGGCTGCTCGTCTGTATAGACACACCAGCTTCTTTAAGCTTGTCTGGTAACTTTGCATGTAGTGGAGATGTAGGCAAACATCTTCACCAGGGCTATTCACTACTTTGTTGGAGCCTCATATCTAAATATCATAAGACAGAGCAGTCTCTGCCTGGAAGAGTTCCAAGTTTAAACAAGATGAAACAAGGAAGTATAGGAGGTTCAGGAAGAGTAAATAGAAGAGTTAGAGTAATTAAAATAGTGGAAGGAGACAGCTGTATTCCTAAATTCTCATGACCACAACAGCCATAATGTGAAGCCATTCAATGAGTAATCACTGACATGATTAAGACATTAATTAAGTAGCTAAATCAGCCTATATTTGCAGAAAACAAACACCCCCCTAAAGCAGGGGGATCTTGCTGCTTAATTTACTATTAAAATAACAAGGAAGGGAAAAGACCAAACAGAATGAGAAAATTGTCCCTTACATAAAGGAAAAAAGAAGACAATCCTTAATCCCAGCATACAACAGCTTAAGGGTTTTCTTCTGCAGCTGCTGCTGTGAAGCCAAGACCACACCACTCATCTCCCTGCAAATGTGTGCGCTGAGGAATCCCTCCACTCTGTCAATCAAAAACATCTGTGCTGTCACTGGAAGTATAACTGCAGCGTTTGCAGGCATGCTATGTCCAAAAGAATTTTAATTTTGTGTGAATAAGAGTTTCAGAACAAACAGCACAGATTTCAATGTGAGCAAGCACATGTACTCACGGTTCCTATAAGATTTTTGTAGCCTGGACTACTACTTTTTTGGTGCTTGGCTACCCAGACAGGCTAGATTACTGATTGATGCAATTTTGCTTTCACTACTTGATTAAAGTATAGAAATAGTAATGGGTTTTGGATATTTTCAAGTAACTTAGAGACATAAACCCTACTTACTCTCTAAAGAGATGCCTAACTGCTTTAGTTTCTTTCAGTACAATCTCCTGACAGTGTTATCAACAGACACTTATGTTTTAGATCAGTGTGCTTCATCTTTAAAATGCTGTAGTCAAAAATAATATTCATGCTTGGCAATGGGCTGTAGACTGTGGTGGCAAATACTTGAGAAATATAGACATTAGCATTGCATTATTTCACATAACCATCAGTTAAGTTTACAGTGAAAGTGTTAACTTATTATGTGCTTTCTATGGTCTTTCATGAAAGGTGCTCATTGATGCTTATGGCATTTCCCTTAGGTATCTGAAATATATTTACAACACCAACCTCATCAAAAGCCAAGATGTGTTCACAGTCCTGAGATACATCTCCTATAACACCTATGGGAAAACAATCGCCTGGGACTGGATACGACTTAACTGGCAGTACTTAGTTGACAGGTAGGCCAATGAACTCATTGGAAACTTTGGGTCTACATCCATCTGTATATCCTGTTATATGTTATATGCCATGCTTTTCTGCATTTTCACTATACAGCTATAATCACCGGCCTTTGCATAATGAAAATTGAAAGCATATTCAGCAATTATATCCATCTGCTGTGAAAAAGTACTTTGCTGCTAACTTGAAAACCATTCTTTCTCTAAAAGATCACTACCAATAAAAGGAGACTAAAAAAATATATAAAGTTCTACCAAGGCCATAGAAATCTGGTTACTGCATGGAAATTAATCAGTCACATCTCCACTCTTTCTATTGATTTCATAACAAGATGACAGTGTATAGAATTTTTTTTAATTCCTTCTAGTGGTCACAGCAAGCAGCAGACATGCAGACAAGCAGTGGAAGTAACAAAAAACCTTTTAGCTTTGTTCCTCTCTATTTGACCTTCTCCTTCCTTCTCTTTTCTAAGTGCTTGATAAGGACACAGAAGCAAAGCACAACTGCCAGCCTAAAGCTGTGAACAGCATTTTTATTGCTGAGCAGCCATACACCTAATTTCCAGCATGAGACAATAAGTCATTAATTGAAAAAAATAAACAGATCCCACAGAAGAGATCACTCCATTAGTAGACATATTTGAGAGCAGCACAGATATTGTATAGGAACACTATTTTTCAAGTATTTACAAAAATGCTGAAATCTGAGTGCGTCAGTTTTATTGCAGCACAGTTAGCAGTTTAAGATTCAGATAATTATCTGTATCTTCTTTTTTTAACAGCTTTGTGTCAAACATAATTTATTAAATTGTTTTTCTAGGTTTACTATCAATGACAGAAACCTTGGTCGAATAGTAACTATTACCCAAACTTTCAACACTGAGCTCCAGCTTTGGCAGGTATGGTAACAGCATTTCTCTTGGTTTGAAGTCAATGTATTTAACAATCCACTGCCCAGGAAACTTGACTTTTTATGTTCTAATGGTGTAAAGCAGTACAAGGTGCTGGAAACCTATGCCAGTTCTACTAGCCTGAGCTTGATTATCTCTCTCAACAAGAACTGCCCTTGACCAAGTCCCTGTAAAAAGCTACTTGCCCAATAGCAGCATTATTTGCTTCATGTCAATTCTTTTTCTCTCTCTTTTCCAGATGGAAAATTTCTTTGAGAAATATCCTAATGCTGGGGCAGGAGAATCACCCAGAAGTCAGTCAATTGAGCAGGTGAAGAGCAACATTGAATGGCTAAAAGTAAACAAGGAGGAAATACGAATGTGGTTAGAAGACCATCCGGTTCTTTAAAGTCTTACTTTGTTAAAAAATCCAGGCACTAATTCTGGGCACTCAGATCCTCAGAGATACTTAACAGTGTGGATTTCTCACTTAGGTACCTTAGAGGACCAAGGCCTAATATTTTTTCTACGAACACTCAGGAGACCACTGCCAGAGCAATGTTTTTGTACCTGCTGATCCCAGATCCTGCCAGCACTTGTGTGCAGGAATAGCTTTATATTTTGAGAGATGAATTTGCCTGAACAAATAGGACAAATGTTTAAAGTTACTCAAAGCAGAAGTGATGGCAGAACTGGGGTCCTTGCTAATCAGACTGCTCTCACTCCTTTCACATACCACTCTGAAAAGCTACTTCTTGGTAAGTCCACAAGTCTATCTAGTACAGTCAGAGATTCCTTTCCGAGTGCATCTCATAGGAGCTTTCTCCTGAAGGAAAGGGAATTAAGCAGTAATTTTAACATTGTCTGAAAATAATCCCCTATATTTATAGCTGCAAAAATTCTACATTTGGGATTTAGCTTTGCATTCAGATGCCTCAGAAAGACCAGTTAGGCTTCCCTCTTCATTGATTTTTGAAGTTTAACTACCAGTACTCAAGGGATCAACATTTTCAGCTTCTTTTTGAATGTTAGTAGTTGGGATTCTGTAGCTTGGGGTAGGGGTTTTCTTGGTTATTTTTGCCTTATTTCTAAATCTTCTCAAAGGAAGAACTTGTGGCAGCTGTTACTGCAAACAAGACATACAGTACTTACTATCTCTTTTCTTAGGGAAAAATAAAATTAAAAAAAAAAATCTATCTGAAAATCTCAGTGTCTTTCTAATAAAGTAGTAAAAGTGCTTAGCATATAGAAAAGCAGCTGTTACATAGCCCAGCTATGCTGTACATACAGCTTCAGTGACTTTTTGGGGTGGGGGGGAGGGAAATCTACTATCTACCCTGAGAAAATACAAAAAAGTGGCAAATTCTAGCAGAGAAGGCAGATGAATCCCACTGTTGCTATTCAGTCTACTGCAGAAATACAGGCAGCAAAGAAACAACTCTTGGTCCCAAGTCTCTCTGTCACTGTGATGCTGGAGAAGACAGCAGGGCTGCTTTGCCTGCCTCCCCCAAATTGGGAGCTGGGGTGACTTGGAGCTCCCAGGTTTCCATGTGCTGTGTCCTGACACACGATGGGCACCACACACGAGCATCAGCCCTATCCCCCTTGCCCTCTCCCTGGTTTCCTGGGTGGGAAGGTAAAGCAGAAGGGAACCAGCTAGAGCCAGGCTCTCTCTGGATGCTCTGGGAGCAGGACCATGGAGCATCTTACAGTAGGTAGCCCTGGGAGAGATTAGGCACTGCTGTTGGGAAACTCTGCAGCAGGATGCGAGGACAGAAGCATGGAAAAGCCTTCTCTTCCCTTCACCCTGCAATGCCATTCAAAGGGAAAGGTAGAGATGTTGAGGAAATGGCTGTAATGCAGAGATATCCTGGGGTACAGGTTCTGCCAACCTCTGGGCCTTGGTAGGGCACAAAGGGCTCCAGAGAAGCTTATATAATCCCAAATGAAAACACTTTACCCCACTCCCCCAGGAGATTCAGGGCTGGTACTGTTTTGGGCCTCTCCCTAGATACCCAAATAGCTGTGACAAGCCCAGACAAAACTAGTGACCAACTCAGTTGTCCTGTCAAAGGAAAATGTCAGTCACTTGCCTCCTGCATCAAAACATGACAGGAGTTTGACTAACAGTGGTTACAACCTCCTACAGATACCAGCTGCTCTTTAAGGTAAAGTTGCTTTTTAAGGTGGCAAAGGGCCATGCAATTTCTTCCAGTTTTTCTTCTTGCTCAGATTCACATACAGAGGACAATGAAAATGAAGCTGTGGCCTACACCCACACTACCAGCAGCTCAGCACACAGGGAGTGGGCTGTCCTTGGGCAGCTGCCTGCTCAGTAGGACACACATCAACTTGCCTTCATGATTTTACAGTTTTGATGAGTGAGCTGAAGGAGCAAAAGCCAAATAACAGCTCTCTTGGTTTCAATGTCATGAACTGGTTTGGTAGCACCGCATTGTAATACTGCCTATCAGCAAATTGTATCACTGCAACTATACATGAGTGTGATCAGCTCAGAAAAAATTTCCGTGCACTGCCAGTGCTGTATGTTTTACTTGAAAGTTTTTAACTACAGTTTGTAACCATGTAACTATAGTTTTCAACCATGTAGCAATGCAAAACTGATAAGAAGGTGTTCAAGCACATAGCTCAGTTGTTTTCCCTTTCAGAGAAAATTTAATGAAATGTGGCAGAAAAAAAAAAATCCTCTAACCATTCATAGGCTTCTGCCGCAATTTGCTGTTGGAAGAAAAGTAATGGGTACTGTGGGAATGATACCAGATTAAGTAGTTACTTTAAGAGATTTCTATCCTTTGCTATGGGTAGCCCCTACTACCACTGAGTGGGAGCAGACTTGCCAACACTGCTAGACACACTGCTAGGCTTTCATCAAGGAAAACATAAGTAATGAAGATACTCCATAGTGCTGGAAAGATGTTGTGTATCACTGCAGCAGAAAAACTTTTTAAAAGTCAAACAGAGACTCAGCCACTGAGACAAAGAGAGAGCAAGAAGCAAAAGACAAGCCTGAACAACCCCTGGGCTTGTGACCCTGAGTGAACAGAGGAGAGAAGGGAATTTAAAGTAATGAACCAAGTAATTGTTGCCATTTTTTTGATTCTTGCTCTGTTCAGGAAGGGATCATGCGCGGCTTTTGCACCCAAGCCACACTGGATCAGAGAGACATTTGGCTCATGCTTGGATACTTTTCATATTACAGAAAGGTTAGCTGAGTTTCTACACTGATCTTAAGTGAGTAAGTGAACATGGAAGTAAATCCAAAAACCCCAGAAGAAGGCTGCTTTTATGGTAAGGTAAAGGTTCTGTCAATTTTAAATAATGTTCTCTAGATTGTGCAGTGCTCCTGCTACCTTTAAATGGCTCATGGAGAATGTACTGTATGGCATGAGCCTCTTTCAGACTGTTTGCCCTAGACGGATAACAAATCTGGTACATGCTAAATCTTTCAGTCAGGAACTAGTGCATTTACAAATGGTCTGTGTTAAGCTTAAGAATGCCAATTTGAAACTGAATCCAAAGAAATGTGAACTGTTTTAAAAAGAGATAATTTTCCCTCGGTCATTCGATCAGCGAGGAAGGAATTTCCACTGATAAAGCCGAGTGAGGGAGTGCAGAACTGGCTGGCTCCTTAGATCCACACAGCTTTTTGAAACTCTGCTATTCTTGTAGAAAAAGCTACTGCATGCAGTGAGGTAGAGCAACACTTTGAGTAATCAAAGTGCAATGTGGTGGAGTTAAAGAGGGGCCGCTTGTGACTGCTGCACTTTTGCCTTACACTAGATCTGCAAATCCTTCTCATATCAGCCACAGCTGTGCATCCTATGGAGCCTGAGCCCATGGGCCCCAGGAGGCTGTAAACCTGATAGGCACATGAAAATGATTTATCTTGATGATTCAGGTAAAGAAACAACTGAAAACATTGTATTACTGCACAGGACAAAAAATTAATAGCACCAATGCAAATACCAAGGCATCTACAATTTGCCAACTTGAGTTAGTTTCCAAAACAGCAGTAAAGATCACTACAAAGCACGCTGACATAAAAAAATACCATACATCTATGGTATGTATCACTGTTGAAACAGAACTTGCTTAGGAAGTAACCCTCGAATCTTCCCACAATGACCAGTGCCATTTCTTGGCTACCATCATTTTGGATGATCACATCTTCCAGCAGCTTTTGGGACTCAGGGAGACATGAAAAGAGCTAGCTTGTCATGGGAGCAGGAGAGGCTAGCTAAACAGGGTCAGGAGGACAGGACCTCATCCTGTTCTAGCAGCAGCAATACCATACTGCCAGATTAAAACTTCATTTTGTGTTATATGTACCCAATTATGAGTTAGTCAAACAAGGTTGTGTTTGCTTTCCCAAATGTTTAAGCAGAAACCTGTCAACCTGGAAGTATTCCAACTTCACATCCACACCTATGGTAGCTGAATGTATGCCTGTACATGGAAAACTGGTACAGAAAGATATAGCTATATGAGACTAAGGAACGGTTCTCCAGCTCACAGGTACTGCAGTGGCTCATATAGCTGCCTGGATACCTGAACTTTTCCAATATGTGCTTTAGAAAAAGACACAAATCTATTTATAAAAGCATGAGAAAGGACCAGAGCCTAACTCCTCAAGAGAAAGGCTGGGAATACAGAGGCATTATTCTTGGTAAGAATCAACAGTTACTTTGAAATAGATGTTATATGTGATATCCACCCTATAACCTTCTCCCTAGCTTAAACTATCAACGTAGGTTTTCCTTTGGAGATGGATGGAATGGCCAGATGTCCTCTAAAAAACCTTTAAGCACTTTTGAATTTTTTTAATTATTTGCAGTGAACAAAAGACCAATCACTGATATAACTCCTTCCAAGGAGTGCAAGGCTAAGCACAGATCATGAGGTTCTACCGTTCCAGAGTTCCCATTCTGTATTTCCTGCTGTCAAATGGATTCACGCACCACAGGTTGGTGAAGAAGCCTGTCCAACCAGGAGCTGCATACCATGGAGCTACAAAGCTCATACCTGTAGCAGATCTGCAACTCAGGAGGATTTTTTGTCTTTTGCAAAGAGGGAGCCTAAAACTAAACTGCAGGATGCTCTCTGGTGGGTAGTCAACATAGGTCTTAGCCAGGGCAAAAGTTTCACAAAGTTATGGCAAAAAAAAAAAAGGTGTTAAGTCATAGGTCAGGTTCTTCTGAGCTAAAAGAGTTGCTGTGGCAGTCTGAGAAGCAGATTTTCCAGGTGTCTGGTGGGCAGCCAAAAACTGATTTGATTCATTTATTTTAGCAAATAGGCACTTTCAGCAAACTGAAATTATGGCCCACCCAGGTTCATTAAGCAACTTCAGCTGGAGAAAACACTATGGCCCTGAAGTTACAAAAGCACTGATGAAAAGTCATCACCCCCCCCCTCCCCATTTTCTTGGGCTGGAGAACTTGCAAAGAAAGCAAGCAGAGCAAGGCCCAGTTCTGTCTCCTCCACAGAAATGCTCATAAACTCTTCCACATGACTATACTGGTCCTGGTCTTTCAAATTCCCCAGTGGTGCTTAAATAACGGCCAGGATCAAAAGCAAATTAGTAACTTTCTAGTTTGGTGCTTCACATGAGCACCTGGGAACGCAGGATTGCCAGACCCTTATATTATATTACTATTTTAAGTAAAGATGGATGTCTTCAACAGAGGCTGCTAATAAGCTCAGATTTGCATTAATAAGCCCTAAGTAATTAGAAATTTAGAGGAACTCCATTCCATAGTACAGTGGCTTAAGCAATAGCCTGAAAGGGCAGACGTGTGGTTTAAAATTCTCTCCAGCAAAAAGAGTAATTCACCAAGTCTTCCACCTCCTGCACAAGGACTCCAACCACTGCACATAAGGGGTTTTTCTCACCTCCAGTGCTCTTGTAAATGCAGCCTTTCTTCTACTTTACCACCTCAAGGACTCCAAACCAAAAGGCTCAGTCTTGTGAGAGGGAACATTTCTGTGTCAGGCGAGACAAGATTTCAGCTTTTCATTCCCTCAGCAGAAAACAAAACTTCATTCAAGCTGCATAGACTCACTCCACTCCTCTGTAGTTCAGGAGAAAAACAAACAAAAATGTGTCCTCCCAGTGAATGTCCCAAAATATCACGACTGTTGGCTTCACATACGGACTGCTGAGCTCCACCTGGCCAGACTGCAACAGAGGAAAGACAAGCTCCAGGCACAAAAGTGAACCAGCACAAACTAGGAGGTGAACCAGAGGAAACTACACCCTCAGGTATTAACCTAGCCGCAAAACAGAAGCACACAATTGTGCAATTTGAGAAAGGCTGATGCAAGCAGGAACTGGCTTTAATGAACATTGAGTCAGTCACCATGTATCACAAACATGGAACAGCTCGCAGAGCCTACAACATGTAATTAGCATTGAAACAAGACAACCAAGGGTAAGGTCAGCTGTAGCTAAGATCAGATTGCAGGAGGGGAAAATCAGGTAGGCAACCAAACAGCATGTCTCAGTTGTCACTAGGGTGGCCCGGTTGGAAAAGTCAGGGCTAGGATGAAGGACATTACTTGTGCAAGTGTGATGCTACACTAACACCCTGGTACAGCACCCTCTGCTCTGACTGCTTGGCACCCCGCTCCCTATGTCTCCTGCTCACGTCTGCAGATGCTCGTCTAGAAGAGAACAGAGCAAGGCAAGAAATGCTTGGCCATCTTTGCATTTTGAAAGAATGGAGAACATCTCATTTGGCCAAAACAAACTTCTCATTCTGAATGGGTGGGTTTACTCAGGAAAAGAGACATTTTTGGTGTACCCGGGCTGCCCAAATGAACATGGAAACAACGTGCAGGAGAGGGGAACAGAGAGGCAGGTAAGTTGTCAAAGCAGGTTGACACACATGTCCTAGTGACACAAAAAGCTTGTGTTGTGTTTATCTAAACACACCTGGTTTAGATGTTAACAGTTCTGCACAAAATATTTAAGAGTTCTTCCGCAAATTACTGAAGGCATGTTTATTGTTTTAGATAGGACTCCTTACATAGGAGATGAATGCAACCTGTCAAAGACAAATCAGATGGGGATGATTAAAGACAGAAAACAGTAAGCATCAGAAAATACATTAGTGAAGTACCATTAAGTTTTTACTATGGGAAACGCATTACTCTAAAACCATATGTTAAGGTAAAACATAAATTTCCTACTGTAATTAGGAGCTATTGCTCAAATACTTCTAAAAACGTGACTCCAAAATTTTGATTTATTTTCTGTGTACACTAGAAAAAAATGAATACTGGTGATCTGGGAAATGTGGTTTGTCCATGTATTGCCTAATCTCAGAAAGTTGTAATAGCTACAGTGATTTTATGGTTAAATGAATTGTTTAGCAATGGAAATAAATAGGATAACCATGCAGCTGTATCATGGTGATGAACTTTTTCCTCCCCTCGTAAAGAAAGGAAAGAAATCTCCTTTATGGGAGTTGGAGGACCTGTGGTAAGTTTCTCGGTCTTTTTATTTCTCCACAGTGTATTAAGAGCAGCCTCTTGTGACAGTTGGTAGCCATTACATTTAATTATACCCAGTTGAACACAGCGTGCATGCTTGCTGAACCACTTCCTTAACTATTTGTAATACATCTTAAAAAAAAAACAAAGTTGCCTTAGTGATGTTATGAACAGCACCAGCCATTAACCACACTGGTGCTTCTAAGTAATATTACATTACTTAACCTAGAAATGGCAATCATTACGGCTAAAATTTGTAGACATTAAGAAAACCCACTCAACTCATAAAATAAGCTTCTATGTTGCTTTTGAAGATCATCTTTAACCATTTGAGTCATCAGAAACTGCTGAAAATGAAAGTCATGTTTCAAAAAGCAGTGAGCAGTGCTATGAGGGGCCAAGAAGCCAATTAATCAGAACTCGTAGCAGTCACAAGCTTGCATATACACCTGTACGCAGCAGGCACTCTGGACTCTGGCATGATGGCTATTTTACCTCAAGCAGTTGTTTGCAACTTGAAAACAAGGATTCCTTGCAAAAAACAGTCATGTGTAACTTGCAGCAATCATAAATCCTCATGAACTTCCTTGTACCATCCTGAGGCAGGTATTTGTTAGCTTTTTTCACCTATAGCAACTGAAGAATTAAATATTCTTGCAAACAACTTTCTACACAAACACACATACACTTGTGCTTTGAGGGACTGTGGAAATCAGTGTATGCCCATGATCATGCTGGGTAACGCACCATGCTCAGCAAAATGCTGAAGGACTGTGGCAGGATCATACTGCAGCTGGGAATGAGCTCTCGCTGCAGAGCCCCTTCCCCCCAGAGGCAGTGTCCCCCAAAGGCCTGCCAGTAGCCCACAACAAAGCCCTCAACATTTCCAAAACAGCCCTGTGTTTGGTTTTTTTAGTCCATTGCTTTTGAAAGTTGTATGTTCTTTTATTTCTCACTGAAAAAAGGTTAGGAAATACTTGTTTAAGAAAACTTAGCACCTGCTTTTAAGTAATTTTTTCATTTACAGAAGAACAAATCATTTACCACCACCTGCTCTCCTGCACACATGGGTCTGCTCAGACCTCTGGAAAACTGTTTTGGCCAGTCATGATTTACTTACAGAAAGTGGATCCAGGCTCACGGTCATGACTATGTCTGTAGCCTCACTATTCAGTGACAATTGCACGTCATTAAAAAGGCATGCTGGCGAGCAAGAGGCCAGGAAATGGTAGCCCAGGCTGGAGAGCAGCCAAGTGGCGATCATCTGTCCCCTCAGCACTGGGAAGATGGCAGCTGGCACAGGCAGTGCAGCCCCTCTCCTTCAGGCAGCTTCAGGAGAAGCTGCCAGACGGACAGGACTACTTTGCATGGCTGACTTTCTACAGACTATGGTGAACAAAACCTTGCACCCAGCAGTAGAGCAGAGTTTCCCCTGACAGAAACAAGGGTTTGGACCATGAGATCCCTGTATTCAGGCATGTCTCCTGCCTCCACTCATGACTACCTCTTCCAGTGGGGTCGCCTCACTCTTCTGCAGTCTGAGGGGGCCAAGGCCTCTTCTAGACACTCAGTCTCACACCAGGCGAGCCACAAGGGGCTTGAGTTTTTCTCTTTTAAAGTAAAAAGCCTTTCCCTTAGAGCATGGGTGGGTGCTCAGCCCTGACACTGGGCTTCAGGCAACAGTCAAGTTGGGCTCTTGCAGCATAGCAGCCTCCTGTAGCTGCGCTGCTGCAAGCACTTGAGGTGGCTCTGGCTTCACCTCACTCCAGCCATTGGGCAGTGGGGTCCCATCACAACACCCAAAAGATGTCCCTGCCTCAGCTCCCCTCGTGGGCTGTCCCCAGCAGGGTCACCCACAGCCCACTCTGCCTCCTCACCACAGAGGGGGATGGTGGCAGTGCTTGGGGATGAGCTCAGGCCAAGAGAAGGGTTAGCCCCTCCCAGCACAACATGTCCCTGGCCATCCTGAGACCACCATCATGAGAGATATCTCTCTCAGATGGCCAGGAGTCTGCCAAGTGTCTACATCTTCCCCACTTAACAGGCAAGGCCACGAGAAGGAGAAAGAAAGGCCCTGATGCCATACTGTGTGGTCTGCAGCACCCCGTGTCCCCACCTGAGGTTGGGCAATTCACAAACCTTTGGCAGGTCAAGTTCCTGACACCACTGGTGAGCAAGCAAGAGAGGGCAGGGGTGGGTGGCAGGGGCTGCTCTTGTTACAGCCACTCATCAGATACTAATCCAATCATCCTGCTAATGAAATCAGGCTGTGCTGCTAATGAAATCACCCTGCAGCAGCCAGCATCGCTTTGCAGCACTGCTGCTTTTGGCATTGGGTTGGCCATGCTGGTGGGTAGGCTCTGTTGAGAGCAGTCACCAATTATTCATTTTCTGCTTCTCTGCCGGCATGGTTTTGCTCGGGGAGCTGCCAGGTGGCCGTTTGGGCCAGGCCTTCCTCAGGCAATGGCCTCCCCAGGCTGCGTGGCGCAGATGCCCAGGGAGAGAAGTGGAGTCTGCAGCACTTGTAGTGACTGCATAGCCAGCTTCAGGATAATGATGCTAATGAGCAGCTCACACAAATGAGCAGAGAAGCAGGGTCCTGGTCCTTGCCTAGCCAGGAGTTATTCCCAAACGTTCCTAGAGTGATCAAAATCACTCAATTAATCAAAAACAGAAAGGACACCAATATCCTTATGAAATGTTTGACTTTTGATACTACTGTAGCAACATGGTAGAAGGTGCTGAAAAGAATGTTAAAGTTGCTCCTTTTTAATATATTTTTGCTGAGACTTTTGAAGGCGTCACAAAATATACCATATTAATATATTTTTGCTGTAAAAGCTGCTGCATGTAGGGGAGCATCCTGAAGCATCTCGCTCATGTTTGGAGTGAGTTTTACCTTCAATCAGATTTTTTTTCAAACAACTTGGAGCTGAAAGAAACAAAGGAGACAGTGATAACAGTATTGTTTGTATGAAACCTATTCATAGCCATAGCTTTAGCATTCTGTGAGCTAGTGTGCTTCTCCAAAGGTCTGCTAGTTAATAGGGGCATTGTTTAAGGGAAGGTTTTAATGGTGTAGGAGACATAAGCCTTTGTAAATAATATTATCTTAAATGCAGAAGGCCTTATCATGCACTCCTTGCTCAGGCAAGTCTCCTCTTGAGATCATCTGGAATTTTGTCTAAGGAGTGCAGAATCAAATCCATAATGAGCGAACCGCTCAATCTATTGGTATGGAAAAATACATTCAAGCAGTTTTCAGTCACATCTGCTAGACATCAGTACTGCTGCGATTTCACTAGAGGGAGCAATTTATTTTGAAATATTAGTCAATATTAGCTCAGCGCTTAGCCGGGCTACCAGTGGGTCAAAATCAAGACGACTTTTCTGAAGCAAATACACATTTTAAGATAAAGACAACAAAAGGAATAGAGAAATTAAAAGACAATGCTAGCTGAAAATCCTGACTTCTGAAACAATGAGTTGTAAACAGAAAAAGGAACCTATGCAACATATGGAGATGATTTTTAATGTTGTTTTTCCTGCAACAGTAGAGGATTTGTCCCTGTTTCCAGTAGAGATTCCTGTTTTCAGGGATTACAGACCATTTTGGTTGGCCCTTGATGTGAAGTTTTGCTTTTATTTTAAAACATGGATAGAGCTATTCTGTTTTTTATCATAGGCTGTAAAAGGAAATAAATTCCCAGATACATCAAGATTCTTAGAAGTATTGCTAGCACTCAGGCTCTGTCAACATTTCCATCTTAAATCATTATTTAATGTTGAGTCATAAACACCTTTCTGTAAACATTTATTTAGGGCCTGACAAGGTCTCTCCTCTAAAGGAGTGGGGGGTAGTGTTGCTCCAAGAAAAAAAGGGGTTTCATATATTTTTAATGATATCTTTAAAGGCTGTGTTCTAAATCTGTCATAGTTCAATACTGTCCTTATTCAAAGTCTATATCGAGGTAAGTTTGTTCTGGACTTGTACAGTGCTTGGCACAGTGAGGTTCTCAGAGACTCGAGGCAGTGCAGTGAAAGCAAATAACACAGATTTAATTCTGACTGTGTTTATGCAATCCGACCCTGAGTACCGCTTAGCTCCTGGGTGCTGCTGTCTACCTCAGCTACGTCTTGATTCTGTGTTGGGTTGAAATGTGGGAATGCAATCGCTTTGCTTTGCCCCCTGCCTGGTCTGGAAGGAGGAATGGGGGTCTGTGAGCTTGGAGGGGACATAAGTGACCTCCAGGATGTGTGGTAATATGGAGCACCCCTGTCCCACAGACAAGACAGAGCCACCAGCAATTAATCCCTCCCTCACAAAGCCGAAAGGACCAGCTCTGTGCATCTATGTGAGCACAGAAGCTAGCTCTTCGTTTCATGTGCTCAGCAAAGAGTCACTGGATACAAAATGACCAAGTCTCTTTGCTCCAGTGGGTTTTGGATACAGCCTTTAAAAGCCCTAAACCTGCCATCTGGTCTGCTAAAGAGGAGCCTTCTCTCTGTGGAGCACCAACAGTGCGATATAATTTGCAGGACAAGAGTCGAAAAGGTCTACAAGTTGGTAAGCAAGATAACATCTCTACCCCCTATGATACTATAAAAAAAAAAAATCAAGATCACAGTTATGCTTGCTGATGATGTTGGCTTTACACTTTATACACACAACAAAATGTTATGCTTAAGGAAGTTGTGTTCACAGTACAGCAGGATCTGCCTGGATCTAGGTGTCATTTATCACAGGATAAGAAACTGAAACAGAGCCTGAGGAAGGAAAAAGGAAAAGAAGAGCCATGCAATCTTCATCTCCGTCACGCCCTGGAAGAATAGCCTCTCTTATACTGCTGATGATATTTTACTGTCAAGAAAATCAAATCTCAGTTTCCACTGAAAGATTTTAAAAGAATAGCAAACGCAAGAAAATGCAGATTTAAGGCTACCCTCAAATATGATTAAATAGTAGGAGAAAATAACTTTTTGTAGTTTTAATCTCTGCTAATCCACCAGGGGTTTTATTTTTTGTTCCAGACTGAGATTTTGTGGTAATACTTTATACAAAAAGATCAAGTCCTGGTTTATTCTACTTGCCTTACTCTACAGGTGAATGGAGTTTTAGTAGATGTGGCATCAGGCAAGGAGGAAACGAAACCTGACAGAGCAACAGAATGTGACTAAATGTCACTGACTAGTTCATATACTTATGCCCAGTGTTAGAAATTTTAAAATTTAATTGCTGAGGGATCTCCCAGTCCTTTGAGAAGATTTCCAGAAAGAAAATTCTGAATGCTAAAGGAGATTAAGAAAAATTAAACTAATTTGGGTACAAATCACCTTCATGTGCCTCTCCTTCAGCTTATGATCATTTCTGGTGACCCCTGCCCCTGCGTGTATATATGTATTTCTGTTCTTTTATAATTATTGCAGCACCTATCTTTATCACATCAGGTGAAATAGTACTGATGTAACTGAATTGTAGGTAGTACATAGGAGACCATGTCATATCTAAAATTTGGTCCAGCAGCTTAGCTCAACTGAGGCAGCAGCATTAGCCTGGATTCTGAATTGCTTGATTTCTATTAGTGAAAATCCTGAGTGGCCTAAAAACCAATCTAAACAAGTTATGTATGTAAAGTGCGTGTAATCCTTTACTATTTAATAAATCCATAAAATTTAGTTGTCCATCTCATAAGAAACTTCTTTATGGACCAAGGCTCCTTTGGACTAGCAGTGATGTTAGGAAGATAAAGATAGCCCTTAACATAAAAAATTTATTATTTTATTTGTTTCCCATTAAAATGTGTTGCCAGTTTAATGGAGATTGAGATCCTTAGCATGACAGACATTTTAGGAAACCTTCAGAGGGCTCTGTATTCTAGAATGCTTGGTATTACATGTAAAAACAAAACTGTTACATGTGAAAAAAAAAATATACAGCTGTTGTGGTTTTTTACAATCCTAAACTTAAACACAAATTCCTTCCTTCCGCACATATGGTTGGAGAAAGGGGGGGTTAAGCTTTCACATTCACCAAACTACACCTAATTCACACAACCACAAAGGCATCCAGTCATCAATTCTTTGGAGGAAAGTGGGTTCAACTATGTTTGCTACAAGAAAACGTCGTCCTTCGCAGAAAGCCCTTTGCTCTTTGCCATGAGAATTAGCAGTGTACTGCTGTTAATCTAAATGGATTAAAAAAGGGTAAAGACTCCTGGTCCATGAAAGCCTGCTCTACAGCTCGGTTTCGTGCAAGTGTAACTGTATCGGTTGTGTGGGAGACCTGCAGGGAAAGCACGAGGGGGGTCTTTTAACTGGATCTACAGCTCACAATATCAATTCACTTACAGTGGCAGGAAGGTGCTTGCAATTAATTTCTTTTCCTGGAGAGGAATAATAATATTGGTATGAGGTCTTTATGTTGATATAATTGCAGTCACAACATGGGGGAGAGGGAAAAGGTTGTACTGGTGCTCTTATGCCCGAGTGGTCAAAGCAACACAGCTTCTGTAAACAGAAAACTGGCCAAAATAATGCATTTCCCAAAAAAGACAACAGTGCCATTTTGCAGTTATAAAGCACTGGGCTTAAGAATTTTGCTTGTGAGCATATCTAGGAGCTTGGCATGCTGACTAGATAAATGTTTAAAAATAAGTCTAGTGCCCAAGCTGACAAGCTTGTGCCTTCTTGAATATATTCATTTGAAGAAGAAAATGGATTTATCTGAAAGTCTGCTTCATTTGACTGAGGTTCTCCTCAGGGATGTAATGCTTACTTGCCATTTTCTTTACTCACCTGAGTATTTTTAGTATCTGAAGACAAAGATAAAGAGGCTTGTACTCTATTAATCACCCTTCTCTTTGTTCTCTAGCTACTTCTCTTCCTTCTATCCCTCCTCCAAACACACCTCCCTTGCCAAATCTTTAAAAAAAATAATAATTGCTGCTATATTCTTTCATGGGCTCTAGCACTTACTGGTACAACATGTAATACTTGTGCCTGATTTGTTTTGTTGGTATCCAAATGGGAGCCAGTAAAAAAAAAAAATCACATAAAAATGGAATTTTATAAATAACAGATGTGAGCTTTTTTGGTGGAAAATGTTTGGTTTTTCAAATGTTCAAAGTTTTTGAGGGAAAAAAAAATCTAATTATGTTTGCTTATTTTGTTGGTTTTTTTTCCTTTTGTTTCAGTCTCTATTTTCCTGAGGGTAGAAGGCAAATAAAAATTTCCTGGGGAAGAAAAAAAAAGGAAAAGTATTGTCTTCATTTTTAACATGGTGAAAGAGGCTAAAGGCAAGAAGTTTTCACAAAACCAGGATACCTCAAAGGTCACACTTTTATTCTTCAGGTAGTCACAGTAATGTCTAGCAATTATTCCCACTGGATAAAACAGGGTTTGAGGAAAGGATTTTTCACAGAGTTGTGTCATTTGGTGTTCCCTTAGAGTCAACGCTTCTGATAGCCTCTTGCTCTGTTGCATGAGGATCTGGGTGGCACTGATTACAAATCTCCTCAGATTCCAGTTCCCCACATCTCCCTTCTCCATCATAACAAGTCATAATCTCCATGCATAGGTATAAAACTGCTCATCTATAGATGTAAGCAACTAACTGCTAACATTGTCTGGTGGAAGAGTCACTGCATGCCCACAGGTCTCCTTCCCAGAGCCTGTTGCAGCTCCATGACAAGCATGGGGAATTTTGTACAGCAAGCTCCTGACTCTATGTGGTCTGGGGACAGTGCTGGGACACATACATGCACTGTGGAAGTCTAAAGGGCTGCCATTCCTGACCACGTAGGTATCATCCTGGGAACTAAAGGTTGCACACCAGTACTGCTCTTTGGCCTCCTATCCCTACCCATGAGTAAAGATTCAGCCTGGGGCTTCTCAGCTGTGTAGCAAACCCCCTGTTTTTCTCTCGTGGGTTAAGAAGACAAAGGCAGGGGCAGTCCACTTCACCAGATGCAGGGAAGAGAAATAGGATGGGCCAGAACTGGGTTCCTATGTGCAAAGTCCTGGGGACAGAGGTGTGTCCCTCCCAGTCTGGCTGATGGCGGCAGCCCCACTTCCTTGCTAGCCACAGCTGGTGCCATCTAAGCCCTGAGCCCTTCCTGGATGGAAGCAGCAGCCACCTGGCTTTGCACAGCCATGGCAGGGCTGGTGCAGGCAGCAAGGCCCAGCCACTTGAGCTGAGCTGCTTTCCTCAGCGCGCTCTTCACCATGTCAGTGGAGAACTCCTCTAACCACAGCCGCTGTTGTTGCTTCCCTTATCCATGCCAATTGCCCTCTGCTCGTGCTTACAAACTCTGGAGGGGATATAACCCATTGTAGCTCTTCCTAACGCCACAGTGCTCTCGCCCGCGCTGTCCCTCATGGCGTCCAGCTGAGCATATCCTTCTGACTCAAGCAGTGTTTAGCTCTCCATCATCTCTATAGAGAAAGCTTTCCCTAAATTTCAGTCTGGCCTGGGTGGCTTAATTCTTTTGGTAAATTCTGCTTTACAAAAAGTGGCAATTCCAGCCACCACTTGGCCACAAACTCTCCTCAAGATCTTCCAAGCCGGCTGAGGACAAGTCTGCCAAGACTGATGGGACCTGGGCTGAATAGCGGGGGTTCCAAAGCAGCCTGTGGGTCTGTTTGACAGATGACTGGGTGGCTCCAGAAAAGGAAGTAAGAACCAGCCCTCACCTCACCATTCAGCTGGGACGTACTGCAGTATTTTGACTTTATAACACATCAATGCGTGTTTCCTACAGCAGCAGCAGCCTGATGAGAGCTACAGCACATGCAATCTGCAGAGAATTTAGCTGCCCAGCTCCAATAAGTCTCTCTAGAGTATGTTCAAACTAGAATTTCACAAAGTTGGCTGATATTATTTAGGAAAGCAAAGGGCATGTTCCTGACATCAGAGTAACCCTGTCTCCAAATTCACAACCCTGCTCCTAAGCGCATACAAGCCAGTGCTTTACAGAGGGATGGAGGTGGTTTTCTCCCTTTAGAAAATGAGCCAAACTACAGATTAATTTCATTATCCCTGGAAATACTGGCTGAGACACTTCTGCCGAATCTTTAGCCAAAAGATAAACAAATCATCAACCAAAGATAGACATTGTTCATGGATGTTTAATATAAAGGAAAGTATGGAAAAATTTTAAGTGCCTAAAATAGTCTTTTATGAAAGGCAACTTAACATTCTTATGGATGCAATCTAATGCCATGTTTCCCAGTAACAGCGTTTACTATTACAGACATCTGTGCCACACCTTTTGCCAAAGTGCTTCTTCAAGGAAAATGAAAAATGTTTCACAAGTAGTGTGTTAAAAATAATTTCTTCTTAACCCATTAACAGTGAAGTTAAATATGCTTCAGCATGGGCTCTTCCCCCAGCTGCTCTGATCCCATTATTCAAAGGACCTCCTGTGTGCTGGCTTTCCCTCCCTTACAGAGACATATTAAGCTGTCCTTATACCGTTCCTATCTTCCCCTTCTCACAGCTATGGGGTGGCAGTCTTACAGTCCAGAAACCAACTGAGCTGCAGGCAAAAATGTCAGTGGCTCCTCTGCTTGCTTGGAGTCATCTAAGGTGTGATCTGAGGCTTCATCATGGACCAGCATCACCTTTCCCTCAAGAGTCTTCCAAGCTGTGACCAGCAGCATTCTAGGAACATAGTTCCCATGCAGCTCTTGTTTATTACAGCAATGCCAAATATGCTGAATAATATGCTTCCTTAGGATTCACAGCTCATTGGGGATTACCTGGATTCACTGAGAAAAATACTTCTTTCAAAATTTTCACCAGCAGATCCTAGGAAGGTCAAGGACCTGGTTCTGCAGCAAAAGGAGAAGGGCCTTTCTGTGAATTAGAAATCATCATTGCGTTTTGCATTCAGGTGGGGAGGTTAAGTGGCATCACCAGGGTTACAAAGCAACCAAGTGGTAGAGTAGAAAAAGAAATCTGGCATTCAGACTCTTAGTTTCTATGTGTTCATTTGCTGATGCTTTCAAATCTGTAGTTAACATTGCTGTAATGCATTTAGAAATGAATGACAAATAAATATTTTTTCTTGTGGGCAATAAAGATGAGTTGATTTTGCACAGTTGTAAAATTCTGTTATGTATAAAGGATTCTTTATTTTATAATAGCTATTAGAGTGTTTGTTTATGGGATTTTCTTGGGGTGGAAACTTCAGAAGAAGCACTGCTTTGAGCTAATCATTTAGCAAAGGACAAAGATGCCTTAGATTGCTAACTTCTCCTATAGTTAATGGTTCTCTCAGGCTTTTCTCTGTCAAATGTGGCAACTATGACATCAAATGTTATCTCTGTAAACACATCCCAACTCAAAATAGCACATGGGGGGAAGGACAAAGAGTTCCTTACCTTACATTTTAGCCAAGATTATGGTCACCGGCATGTTCCTTTCACCATGGAAAAAAATAGACTTCAGGTTAACTATGCTTTACAAAAGTTAAATTTCAAAAATAAATGGTTGACCCCACAAACTGTTCTGTGTTCATATTAGCCACCTTAGGGGATCATATGCCGAGTGCGTAAAAAATGGAATTCTCATTTCTGGCATGCGAGAATTTGAGTTCTGGTATATTATTTGCATAGGCTCACTATGGGCAATACTACAGCTATTAGAGACCTTTTTCCAAAGATTTATCAGGACAGCAGGCTGGCCGTTCAGACAACCAGACTGTTTTGTTGACCTGCTGCTGATCCACCATGTGACCTTGAGCCAGTCTTTTCACTTTTCTCTAGCTCTGTTTCTCCTCCTACATTTTGCCTTATCTATTTAAAAGGCAGCCATTCTGAGCAGGGAATTTCTCACCTTGTGCTAGCTAGCAGTGCTGGGCTCATTGTGAACCCATCTTACTTGGGATTATGGTATTGCAAAGCTAGCAAATAACACTACCAATTAAAAGCACTGGTATAAAATATTAGTAAGCTGTTTTTCAAGAGGGGATCTTAGCACAGAGGAGCACTAGTGCCCCCTTCTCCATTGCTTCACTTCTGCTGCTCTTCCCATCCAGTAGCTGCTGAAGTTGTGATGTAGCATCACCAACACAGTCACTTTATGGTCAGGTTTACGGAGGCAAGCCTCAAAACCGTGAAGATGAGGGGTGCAGCAGCATGAAGCAGAGCTGGCCAGGCTTTGGCTGCTGAGTTGCACTTGGCTTAGGAGCAGGTCAAATCTGCTCCCATGCTCAGTTTTATCAAGGAGAACAAGAGGTGCTCCTAATCCTGGCCATGAATGAAGGCGAGCCTGTGGATCTGCCAAGGCTTTCCTCTGCCCGTGGCGCTGGGCCTCAGCCATCTCCATACACGCAGCCCTGGGCTGGCAGTACACCACCCCAGGGGTTGGGGTCCACCAGCGGTGGCCAGCTCGAAGGAGAATCAGGCTCACAGGCAACACAGCCCTGCTGAGCCATGCAGAACAAAAACACAGGTGTTACTGCGTGCCAAGCTCTCCTTTAACCTGCACACCCAGCCTGATGTGGTAGAGGACAGATAACCCAGGTGGTCTGCAGCCCATTGAGACCCCTGTGCCAGAGGACGAAATTTAGTCACAGCTGAATGAGACGTCTGTTCGGCAGCAAAGAGCCTGCCCTGGTTTTTCCAGTGTGGATCAATTGTCACTGGCCATGTCTGACAATGAAACGCACCATGAATAAGAACAGGTACAGAGTACAGAGGCTTGCCATGTGCACCTTCAGAGTCCTGGGTAAAGGGTGCTCCTCTCCGGAATTCATATGCAAGAGCCTCAAATGTCCATTTAGCAGTGTATTTGCATGCATGGCACCTGTTCCTGAATGTTGGAAAGAGCATAAAATAAAAATAACCCTAAGGACCAGCTTTTATTCCTTCTTCATGGAGCATTATTTGTAGACGTCTCAGAGAAAGCAAGCTGTGCAGCCTGCAGAGCTGTACCCTGCCAGGCCCTCAGTTACATGCTGTGACCTACAGACCAATGCTGCAGGGAAACTCTTCCCCCAACATCAATGGCATTAAACACAGGCTAGAGTGGGGAGGTTTTCCAAGGCTGAATCATGATTTTTGGATGGAAGGTATGTTTTGGTCAGGGATATAATATGTACTGCAGCTTATGTTGACTTTGGCCAAGTGGCTTATTATCCTAACTAGGAGATGTTTGTAAATATGCCCAGAAATATCTAATATATTTTACAAGCCAGGCGCAAGCTGTCAGCCTGCAGCACATTCATAGCAGATCCATTTCCTCAGCATTCTTCCTATAAATTAAACAAATGCCCCAGACTATTTAAGGCAGCAGTTCACTTCACACAGCAGGATATCTTAATAGAGGTCCCAAGAGAAATGTGCCTACCCTACCTCATTGGCGTGATTTTGGGAGCTGAGGCTTTCTCTCGAAAGGGTTGTTCGGCACACACTTGCCATCCTCGCAGCATCCTTTCCCCAGCCAAGCACACGCCTCCCTCCTCTATCTCCAAATTGGGAAGAGTCAGCATAGGGGAGTGCAGGCTGTGTCTTTCTCTCGTGCACACACGGCAAATCCCAGAGCTTTCTGCCTGGAATCCCCCTGAGTCAGCAAACAGCTGGGTTTCTATCCCAGTCAGGAGGCAGCTCTCAGAGGAACATCTGGCTCCGGTCTCTATCTTGTCTGCTGCTCCTTCACACATCTACTTCCTTAAAAAGAGCTTACTGAGGGGGGGAGCAGGAGGGGAAACTGGCTCCAGGTTCTTCTGACTACTTAAAAAGGACCACCCTGTTGCACTGTCAAACAAAAGTTATATATTTTCTACCAAAAAGAACATAACACTTAAATAAGGAAGGCAATTAGATGTAATTGCATTTGCCTGTTGTAATACCACTCCAATATCTTGGGAATGACCAGGAAGTTTACATGCAAAAATGCTGCATGCAGCCTTCCTTCCCTTCAGTTTGAGCTCCCAGGGGAGCTCCAAGAGGTGCTCAAAGAGAGGAATCTGCACAGGAAGGGCTAAGTGAAACCTTTGGGTGTTTGCAGGAGTTGTACTAAACATTAAGCAGGGATGTCAGTCCACTCAGCCTCACAGACGAAACCCTTGCTTTGCAAATTGCCCCAGAAGAAGCTAGTGGCGGTCTTTTTAGAGACTTGTATTGCTTGGTGTGAATAACAGCAGTCGAGTGTCTTCTCCAACAATTTCCAAATAACTGAAAGATAAATGAGAGAGGAGGAGAACAAAGGATGCTGCTGTGAGGCAATAGATTTGAAGGAAATAATTGTGATTTTGTGGTCAGTCATATAGGGAATGTGCTGATGGTTCCCTAAGATTTTCTAATGGAAAAATCATAAGCTGCAAATAGTTAAATCAGAGTTTCTATTTCTCAGCAAACATCTTAAATTACACATAAAAATCTCTTAAACGCCTCAGCTTAAGGGAGGCCCTGGCTAGCTCTAGATCCTTTGCCTTTTGGGGATTTCACAGCAGACCACCCACTGGGAAACTGAAAAGTTGGCATGTCTACCACTGTGGCACTTTTTTTCTGGAGATAAGTCGCTAAAATGCTGTGTTTTTTTCCCTGGGGAGATGAAATCAAAAAGGTCTAACCTGGTCAACATGATTTGACAAAGTACAGAGGTATAAATCATCCATGACATGACTTTCTCTAAACTATTAGGTACTCTATTTACATGTATTTGGACCAAATGTCCTGCTTCACCCCGCTACTTACGTGTAACGTAATCAGTCCACACTTGTGCAAATAAGCCTGCAATTTCATGCAGAGACATGCTAGATGCTGTAGATGCCTTGTCTCAGATAATGAGCAAGTTCTATTAATTATTATAAATCTGTCCCAGCCTATTAAAGTCTTCCCTTAATAATGTTGCAGTGAGGTGGCTGCTTCATTCTGAGTCAGTTTCTCCTGTAGCTACACATGCCTTTTTGATCGAAACCTTTCACAGTGCTTGGTGGAGTTAGGCTACTTCCAGTCCATAGGCCAACAAGCCGCTTTTTCTAGAGTCTTTTATGAAGATTATGCTCTTCACCTGAATAAAAGGCCTGGAATTGCAACTGCTAATATTATGTATGCAAAGAAAAAATAAAATTAACAGAAATTAATGTGACCATTATGCCAAATAAGTGCCCATTGCTAGATAGAAATTAGGGATTTAGTTTGCTGTCCATATACTGAAATTATCTTCCTCAGAAAGTTAGCTGAGTGTTTCACAGCTATATGGGACACAATTGTTACTGTAGTTCAGGTAAGAGCAAGTGAGAGTGGTACCTGACAAAGTACATCTGAACCAAGCCTGCATGGCGTACGAACTATGCAGTGCTTTCCAGGTGTCCGTCTCCTCTGGCACCAAGGACCTCATAAGAACAAATTGTGGTTCCCTCTTAGCTTGGTTGCATGCCCAGTTTCCTTCCCATGTTGAATACATATGACTATTCAGCATGGTTTTGACTGCTTAAAGCATTATACCAAACTAGATGACCAGGATACGCACCTGGATCTGAAGGTCTGAAAGCATCCCAGATCCATCAATTTAAACACAGTCTCAGTGGCTTGACCTTGTTCGTGTGCCTGGAATGTGAACTAGACCTGAAGTCCTACATTTTGCTGAGCTCAGCAGATTCACGGCCAATTTGATACCTAGTTAGCTAGGCCCAGCTTTAGAAGCTGCCACTTTGCAGGATGGGCCAGTAGCACCACGGCTGACAGCCTTCCATGTAGAAGGGTCCAGAAAACTTGCTGTATCTGTCTGACTCCCTGTGCTAAAGGCACCGGGTCATTTTGCACTCACATGCATAGTATCCAGCAACCATCTCATCCTCTTGGTGCAATAGAACTAAATCTGACTCAGCCTCCAGCTTCCTTTGGGTTTCGCTATTCGCTCGCGAAGGGAATTGTGACAGAAGAATTCACTTTCAGGGGAAAGAGAGGTCCCATCCATAAACACTTAACAGGGCAAACAGGAGAGCGAGAAGTAGTTGAAAAATGAGTTAGTACAGTTGTCTCCAGTCCACAGCAACGCTAACAGAAGTCTCTCGGCTACAGTCTAAAACATCAAGAGCCCCTTCGGGTACTGTAAGCACATCCAGCACCAGTTCCTAAGCTAGATTGCATGACAACATTTTAATCACAGAGACCACAAAGCCAGGATTATGTATCTAATGTCATGCCCTTAAGAGTTAAGTAGTGTTGGACTATAGCATTATGCATAGATGAGTGTCAGATGCAGTCTTGACTTTCTTGCCAGGATATCAATAACGACTTTTGGTGATTTTATACTTTTCGCTCGTTTGGCTGAAGTCCACGTTTGCAGCCTCAAATCAGGCACCTCCTAATGGAGAGAGCGAGGCTTTCCTCTGGTCCACTGGGACACCTCACTGCGCTGAGGAGAACTCCTCCAGCAGGTATCTTCTCAAAGGAGAGCACCCCACAGTTCCCTCCAATGGAAGCGGTAGCAGGACAGGATCAATGGGTTTCTTCTTAAGGCCTGTGTTATGCTCTGCTACTCTCTTCATAACAGCCTGACATCCATATTCTTCCAGGATAGTCAGGGTGGGCACTCTGCCCACAGCACTCCACATGCTCTGCCTACATATATGTGTAAACTAAATTTTGCAGTGAAATTAATCAGATGCCATGAAGAATAACAAAGAATAAATTATGAGAATCATCATTGCCTTTATAGAAACTACATTAAAATTACCAGCTTAGTTCATTTTCCCTCTGCAAGCTTATTTCAACTAGGTTTCTTTTAGGAAAGTGAAAGTCTGCTATAAAAATAAACAATTAAAACATAATTGCTTGGGTATCATCATGAAAGATTGAGATTCAGAATTATCACTCCTATAACATACCATCCTGACCTGATCTAGAGAGCACATAGACTTTTCTTAATACGATTGCACATTGACTTTGGTGGCATTGTATTCAATGAAGGTTTCTTCTTTTAACAGTTTGCGCTGAATACATTGCACAGGAACCAGAAATCAAATCAGTTTTCTCCTCAAGCTGCTTCATCTTTTCTTCTTACCCCCTCTTTGGCTTAATTTCTTCAGCCAGAAGATAAAAGTAAGGGAATCACCCTGTGATTTCTAATACAAGGTGTTTCTAATGCAAGGCTGCATTATCAGTTTATGCCCACAGCCCCCAGACAGGGCCAGCATGACCTCCATAGCCTGGGTTGTAGGTTCTTTTCCTCATCCCATGAAGAGCCTTCACAGAGCTCCCTTGGAGGGCTCCCTCCAATTTTAATTCATCAGTTTCCCT
>NW_010186190.1:90733-93887 GCF_000695765.1 Mesitornis unicolor
CAGTCTCAAGCAGCTGATTGATTTCTGTGGAAGGAGATGAAGCATTTTCTGGTTGGGATTTTTTTTTTCCAGGTACAGTAGAACTTGCCCAGTTTTTCTCCTTGCTCAGCAGTGTGAGGTGCAATGAGCCTGTTTAAGGCCGTAAGAAGGGAAGATGTTCCCAGTCCTTTCTCTCCAACCATGGAGCCTGGTCCTGATTCAGCATGGCCTGTGGGAACATGTTCTGTTCCTGTTGTCCTCCTGTACGAGATGAGCATGTGTTAATTTTACCTTGGAAGCTGACGGTATTTAACCATATGCACACATGCCCCATTAATTCGATGAGCATATTGCTTCACCGCTTCTGCCCCTTCCAGCATGAGGAGGAAAGCACTGCACTGACCAGTGTAGGTCCATAATATTGCCATGTCATTAGTGCTTGCTCGCATCTCCAAGCTGTGTTATTTATGTTCCCAGAATTGCCAGTTCTACCAGAGGGGATCTGAGTGGTCTCAAATGGCAGTGTCTGGCCGTAGCAAGAATGAAGTACTCCATTGTCATGGAGAGAATGGTCTGAGCTGTGCTCCAGTTTCAGAAGCCTTTTTGTTAAGAAGACAGAGAAATGCAACATTCCCTGCACTTTAGACAATTAAAAAGAAACACCCTATAAGATGCTGAGAGCCTACAACTGTCATTAAGTCAGCAACAAGGCTGCTTCTCAGGGTTATTAACATCCCTTTTTGTTGCAGGAAAAAAAACTCAGCCCAAACCACCTCTATCAGTGGGAGCCATTTTCCCTGCTCTGTATCAGGGCCTGAAGTTTTGAACAGCATCTCAGTTGCATGGACCAAGACTTTAAAAACTGACCTGTGCTATGAAACCTTCCTCCCCACATCCTTTGCTCGGACTCACCGAGCCATAGCTGTTGACATGCAAGAATAGCTGTCGCTCTGATCGTGTCACATTGACATTATTTGTCAGGGATGTTGCCAGTCACCCGCTGATTACAAGAGAAAATCTCTGACCTCCTAGCTCAGCCAGCAGTTACAAGTACATCAAGTAGGACAAAGGTGTCCCTTAACATCCAAATAAACTATGAGAATAAAGTCTGACTGCGTGTTGGTGTTAACAAAACACATGGAGTATTTTTATCTCTGGAAAGCTATTTCCTATTTGTAATATTACTTGAAACCACTTCCAAGTCTTCATTTGATGTTACTCGTATTCATGCATTTTATGCGTCTTGTTTTCTTTTTCCAAACATGTTTATTAAAAAGTGTTCTCAGGGTAATGGCCCTGGTGGCAGGAATTTCTGTTTTGGGGGAAGAATACCAGAGATGGAAGTTTTTGCCAGCAGGATGTGAAAGCTGAAGGAAATAACAATGACTGGGGCTAGAGATTTGTCACAGGGAGTTAGAACGCGAAAATTTACAGTCTGGCCATGAGACAGTCCAGGCTAAAGCCATGAATTTATAGGAAGCTTTGCCAAAAGCTGGATATTATTATTTAAATCAAAGTCTGGTTTACTTTGCACTTAAAAAATGTGAATTGCCAGAGACTTTGGCTCCACAGACAGAGAAGAAAGGGCAGAAGAGCCATCTCTGTATCCACTGCTCTTCCTATCCCAGCTGAGGAGTGGAAAGCATGCATGACCTACCCTAGAGAAATCATGGGAATTCAACTGTCCCAAACTTCATAGGGAGAGTTTCTGCTTGCTTGGGAACTCCCCTTGCACTCGCCACTGCCAGCTCAGGCTCTGCTAACTTCAAAGGAGCACCAAATGGACTGGGACCCACTCACACTGACGTGCCATCCTCCAGCCTGGAGAGAAATCACTTCACTCCTTAGTTCTGCATCCACCAAGCAAGAATTTGTGGCTTGGGAGGTACAGGGCTTGTAGATTCCTGCTCCCCTCCAGATAATGTATCCTTAAAAGTGCCCTGCAAGGATTTTCATAAAGGAAAGGCTTTATGCTCCTTTATGCTCGTATTGTCCTAGTGACCTTAATTGTTGGTGGGGTTTTTTTTCAATTCAATGAGGGAAAAGAGTTCTCTTCGCTTTTGTCTTAACTGTACAAAGTCTGGATCTGGCGGGAAATTACTTGTGAGACCTCTGGATCTCTATTTGCACAGAAGTAGCCACTTTTATTTATTGCTTTACATATGGCCACAATCCAGCAAATCACTCGAGCATGTGAATAACTTTAAGCATGAAAGTAGTCCCCTGTGAGGCAGTGGAACCACCACCACACTAAATATATACATCAAGTGATGAGCCCAGCTCCACCCTCATCTTTTCCCAAGTGCTGCTATTTCTCCATGTACACACCCAGTAGACCAGGGGCTTGTTCCTCAGCTTCTTGTCCAATTTCATATATCGCAGTCACAGATTTAAGCATTGATTGCTGCACACTCATCGATCCTTGCCCATGCCTACCCACCGAGGCTGCGCAGCACTGTGCTCCCTTCATATTAAATATTCTTCCTTTCTTTTCTTTTAATCTGGAGAAAAATACACAACGAGTTTGCAAGAGGGAGTCTTGCTGACTTTTATAGGACCTTGCCTCTGTATATGATTATCTCTTCTTATTACACACGTAGAGGCACAGTCCCCCTCGGAGGGCATGAGCAGCAGGGACATCTACCAGCCACCCCACCTTAGCTGGCCCCGGGGAGAAGGGGTTCCTGTCGCCCTGGAGGGCTCAGGGCCGTGTCTGTCCCGCTTCTTTTTCCCTCTCCCCGCAGTTTGGAGGGAACGAGGCGGCTCCAGCGCCCCCGAGGCTGTGATCCTCGGCACTTCGGGGGTTCCCCCGCGGGACCCCTCTCTCCTCCTGGTAGAGAGACCACATCCCACTCGCGGGCTGCCCGCACTACACCCCGGCACATGGAGTACCAGGGTTGGGACCGCAGACGGCCGGTGGGATTTCGGGGGAGGGGAAAGGGAGGGAGAGGAGAAAATGGCAAATAATCCGCAGCAGCGGTAAGACGTGAAGACGAGAGCACTAAGTGCATACCAGGATTTATAGATGGACTTTACAGGACATTTTACTACAACCTGGAAGATGATTCATTTTTATACGCAAAACCGCGGGGCCGCCCCAGCCAGTTAATGTTCAATGCAGGCCGGGCCAGGAGCTGGGTAAAAGCCCGTGGTCGCCGAAGGGACTGAGACGGCC
>NW_010186190.1:94028-94491 GCF_000695765.1 Mesitornis unicolor
TGGGCCCTCCGAGGCTACAGCCGCCGGAGCAACCCCGGATCTGCGAACAGCGGCTACAGAGCGCAGCTGGCACAGCATTCTGTGCGCGTGTGTGTGTAAATGTGTGTATGTATAATACGTAGGGATGTGTAATATATAGATGTGTGTGTGTATGTGTATATGTATATGCGGGTGTAAATCTGAGACACTTCCCCGCGGCACCTCGGCCCGGTGGAAAGCCCCGCTGGGCCGCAGACAGGTCACACACACACTCACACGCAGGGCTTACACGGCTCCTTCCCCGGCTCCACGTCCCGCCGCCCGGGCAGGGGCCGAGGCCGAAGCGGACCCGGCTCTTCCTCTCTGCCGGAGCGGGGCACCCGCGGACTCCTGCTCTGGGTTGGGCTGCTGGGGGCTCTGTGACTTTTTTTTTCTTTTGTTTTGTTTTCTTTTCCTTTCTTTTCTTTCTCCCGGTTTTCAGTTG
>NW_010186191.1:0-1120 GCF_000695765.1 Mesitornis unicolor
ACGCCATTTCTTCGCTTCACGGTATATTTGCAATGGCTGTATATTTAGCTAGTTTTATTATTTTTTTTTCTCCCCGTACTTGGGGGCTCGATCTTTCATAGTATCCCAAATTAATGAGAGGGTGGGCACCGAGGTAATACAAAGTTTGTTGACCGTTGTTGCGAAAAATGGGGAACAAATCCGGTCTCGTGAGGCCGGCACCGAATATGCGACAGATGCAGGTTGGGGAACAAATAGTAATAGTTTCTTTACATAAACATTATCAGATTGTTTTGGATTTGTGGTGATAAAATAAAAAGCTACAGGCACACTAAAGGTTGTATAACTAATATAATAGCAACAACAATGCGCTATGAAACACAAACGCTGACGACGACCACAAGAAGTCGCTCACAGTAAGCCTGTCTGCCTGGCAAATAAACAAGTCCGTTCGAACAGAAATACAGTGGAGCAAAACCGAGAATACACTCAGGGAAACCTAGAAATGAACCTCAGGAGAAATATAAAATACACTCAGAGAGTATACACCTGAGGAGGAAAATATCAAATACACTCGGAGAGTATGAACCTGAGGAGGGAAATACAAAATACGCTCGGGGAATATGGACCCGAGGAGGGAAATACATTACTTAGCGTTAGCTGAGGTAATCTTAACCGCAAGGTGACCCGAGTGGTGGGGGTAATACACTCAGGGAATATGAACCTGAGTAGGAAATATATCACTCAGCATTAGCTGAGTTACCCACAAGGTGACCCGAGTGGTGGAGGTGGAGAGGGAACAAATTCATCAATCCGTTCAGTCATCGTTATGGTTCCGAGTTCATCTTGTCCCCCTAGGTAAGGGCTCCCACGTAAGTTACCTTGGCCAGCATTCTGACCAAGGGGGAAGGTTCTCATCACTCCATAGCTGGAGAAATAACTCCCCCTTTCTAGCATGAATCTTTAGTTATTCATGGGTGATGTTCCCTTCTGTATGCTCTATCGTTTGCATATCTTTGTATTGTCATGGTCCCTTGGAGCCAGACGGAAATCCTCCAGCTTACCTTTGTTTTACTTTTAGGCAATGTAATAGTGGTTTGTTTGGGACTTGGGGCATATTACTTGTTGAGTGATTTCAAGG
>NW_010186192.1:0-31287 GCF_000695765.1 Mesitornis unicolor
TCGCCCCGGCCGCGGAGCCCCGGGAGCTGCGCGACTGTGGGGCCCAGGCGTCCTGCCCGGGTCAGACCCGCGAGTTGGGAAAGGACCGGTTAGATCGTGCCTCTCCGCCGATCCCGCTAAAAGAAAACCTCTATATTTTAATGTACGGCAGTGGCAGAAGACTACGTTGATTATGAGTGCCCAGTTACATCTCCACTGATCTCTTTTTTGCAAGGGATTAAGTAGTGATTTAATCAACTGAATACCATAAAGTCGTGTTTGTTGATTGTTTTAACTCACTTTGCTCCAAAAGTGGGTGAAAATTTCTGATTCCTGCCGCTCTACAAGTTGTGTGCGTGCGGAGCAACACGTACTCACAAACGTTACGTTTCCTTGAACAGGACTCATGTCAGAGCACGGTAATTATTATGGAAAATAGATTTTGAAGCAGGAAGTTTAGGAAAAATGATTACATTCACATAGGTTGTTTTCAGTCAGCCTACATTAATTAAATGGTTAATGTAGATGGCAGTCGATAGAAACCCCTCTGCATTTATTCTGTATTTTAGAGAGCAAAGACGTGTGTCACTGCCCCGGGTGGGTCATCTCTGGTGACAGGGAGGACATGAGGGGACCTGTTAGATCAGACACAATCACTAAGTGCAAACTAGACCATGCCTCATCCAGCCATGGAGAAGGACAAAGCCAGGGTTCCTGCAGGGGTAATACATCGCTCTGCAGAGAGGTCTTCCCTCAGAGAATAAATCCCCTGAGCCCTAGAAGATTAAATATGACCTGGACAGGCATTACCAAAGAAAGGACATATGCGCAGCAAACTCGTCACCATGTCCCCAACCTCCCATTCAGGGCGAAGGACGAGGTGCTGGTGCTGCGGGTCCCTGCCAGAGGGGACAGCGTGGCTCTGCTGGCTGTGCAAGCCTGCTCGCAGGGAAAGCACTAGTGGGAAGAAGAGCGGGGGGGTTTTTTAGCTGAAGGTGGGATATATGGCACAGCATTCTTTTTAAGAAGATTGTTTACAGCTTTACCATGCAAAGTAAACAAAATGAAAATTCGAGAGATAAGTCCAGACAGCTCAGCTTCACAAAGTTATGAGCAGTAATTACTGGAATCACTGAGAGTTAAAACCCCGTTCTTTGTGTGCAACTACTACATTCACAAAGGTTGGGCTGATTTCTGCTCCAAGAGATCAGTTGCAAGGATTACGGGGCTGCTTTGTCACGGAAGGTAGCAAATGTACAAAACATGAGCACTCGGCACTGAGAGCGTGCAGTGAAGAGTCAGCTTCGTATGCACCGCGCCTCAGAGAGCACGGCCCACCAGTCTGAAGAAAACGGTGGGGTCCATTACACTGGTCTTGGTGCGAGTGTGTTTATATGCAGCTCAAATTCAGAGTAATGGAAGTAGGTGCAGAACCCCCATGGGCCCCAGAGGGAATAGCCCCTCAGCTGTAATGGACAAGCGTCAGACAAAGTAGAAACAAGACAGATTGCACTGATCTCCCGAACAATGCAATTACTGAGAAAGCAAAGCTCCCGTGTGTTTGAGCAGCGGAGTCAAAGTCCTCGGAGCATCACAGAAAAAACCCCCACCAATAAAACCTCTTAAACAATAAATCAGAACCCTGTTGCATGTGCTGTTTCGAAAGATGAGGGGAGCTACTCGCAGATAAAATATCACTGTATTTAGAGATTGGAAGTGGAAAGTGTTGCTGTATTGTGAACGACTCCAGACTCGTCTCTTTGTGGGTTGAGAACTCCCTCTGATGCAGCAGTAGTGACAGTAAGGGGACTACATAAAGGGAAGACGACCCCATATCTAACCCTTTCTTAGCTACTGGTAAAGTAGATGACACAAAGGTTCAGAGTAAAAGCCTGTCTTTGAATTGCCCTCAGCTTTTATTTGCATATGACCCAGATTTTCATTGCAGATTTTCATTGCAGTCCTGAAGCCTGCACACTAAAGGAGCACCAGGGTGTTAAGGAGATGACTGAGGCACACACTTTCCAGGGTGATAACATCTCTTGCTCCAGACACGTTTGCTCTGCGAGTGCATGGGGGAACGTTAGCAGGGGGTGAAGGCAGCCTGCCCCTCGACTGGCATACGAAACTTTACAGGACTATGCTGACAGGCAGGGATAGCGCTGTGTTCTCAGCCCTTGCTAAATCCGTGCCTGTACAGCTCATCACCAGCATAGCCAGAGCTGGGTCAGAAAATGCAGTAGCAAAAGCAGCTGAATTAGGTCCATGCACTGACTTCCACTGATAATGAGTTATGAGTCTGCAGTTGGCTACAATATTCTCTTCAAGAGTTCTTCTAAACAAAACCACCTGTTCAAAACCAACTCTGCCAGCCTCATCCACAAATACAAAACTCCCACTGTTACTAAATCAGCGCTCTTGAACGCAATCTTATCCACAGCCAGTTTCAACAGCACAGTTTTGTGTTTAGATGTTTAATTATAGCTGTGAAAACAGTGACTCATGTTCATGCAAGAAATCCCGCAGGTGCCTCTTTCCATAAGAAGTGTTCCCATTTCATGCACGGCTGCTCTGCAGTCCGCAGGGGCGGCTGACGGAGATTTGTTGCTAATGCAAATGTCTCACTGATGGGAATTCTCCAAACCGCCAGCAAATGTGTGTGCAATTTCATCCTTGTTTTGATCCAGTTACCTATAGAAGTGGCTTTCTGTTACATTCTGCATCTCTTGAGAGTCATAACATTTAAAATGCTTCTGTTGTAAGTTCAATGCATTGGGCAGCCTCGTGGGCCAGGGCAGAGCAACCAGGCACCAGGCAGGGACCTGATGTCCTGAGCTGTAAGATCACAGCTCTGCCTCCTGTTGTGGACCCAGTAATGCTTCCTCTTTAGCTGCCACAAATCCAAAGAGCCTCATCTGAGAATTGTGATGGTTTATGCCCACTGTAGGGTGTTTGGAGGAGAGGGGTTGCTGGCCACTCCTGTGTAGTCCCAGTGTTTTCTGTAGAATCAGCATTGACTTCTGCTGAGGTTGGCAGGAACCAGGCAGGGTTGGATACAGACTTTGACATCAATCCATCCAAAGAGAAGTTCTCAAAAGCCAAGAGAAAGAGTGACATTGACTAAAAACCTAACACAACACAAAAGCTGAAACAATACTCAGTGCATTTGCCCAATAAATATTAGATCTGCTTTTTAAGAAATCTCCGTTACCTTTTCTCTTTCCCCCTCATCCACCTTTGCTACCACTTTCTGAAGACTACATCCAAGATGTGTTAGTGGAAGCTGCTCTAATCGTTTTAGCAGTTTCTGGGTCATGAAAAACAAAGAAAAGCTTATTAATGAGAAAAATGAAATGAGATTTCCCTAAGCTGATTGCCGATAAAAAAAAAAAATTCCACATTCATTTTTCTGTATAAAAAAGAAAACATCTGTCACCGTTTCAATGTGTCTCAGTGTCCCTGCATGTGTTTCAGCTGAGTCTTGATCAATAAACGCCTGTTTTCGCACCTTTCTTCCTAATCTTTTTAGTTAAGCTCAGACAGTTACAGATCAAAACAAAATAAAACCAGTTAGCTGAGATCTCCTTTAGGACTGTGGGACTTGGTGCTGACGTTGTTTTGAAATATTGAAGTATATATAGCAAATCTTAGCTTGGTCATAGCCATGCTCAGCACATGTCCCAGAAACGCTGGAACAGAGATCAGTACGTTGTGTTTCTAAAAAGATTTCAGATAACTTTGCCAAGGTTCAGAGCCAGGTTGTGCAACCAAGTCCTAACAATGGCACAGATTGTACAATGCAGCCCTCATAAATTAAGCTTCCAGACTGAAAGGTTGTTGTTTCTATTTGCCACCAGGTTGAAAAATATTGTTGTGGTTTAGGGCTGGGCTGGCCACTTAATGATGGACTTGCAGAGCAGTATTTAGAGCAGGTAAAGTCGAGTGTTTTTAGCTTTCCTGACAACATCAAGGTACAAGAAAGGGGATTTTGTGCATTGGCAGGTATGACTTTTCATGGAGTCTTTTGTTTCCACTTAACACAATTCAGTAGATTATATCTTTGTTAAAATGAAATAACAATTTTTTAGTTCAAATGATTGTTTATACACATGCTTGATCTCAAAAACTGAGTAATTATTGTTGTTCCCTTGACACAGCCTGCAGAAAGACCTCACAGCTCAGAGGAATCACTACAGGTGCGAGACTATTTTGAAAGTTCCGGATGAAGAGGAAATTGCCAACCAATCTCCCAGAGAGAGCCCGAGGACGTGGGACAGCCTCAGGTTGCAGCCCTCTGCCACTCTGAGCTCTGGAGCTGAGACTCAGGACGGCTTTGAGCAGGACCATGGTAAGGTGGCCTTTCCCAAAGTGTCAGAGCGCGGCCGTTACTCAGTGCCCTCCCAAGGTACTTCTCACACTATTGTAACAGTGCAGAGGAATTTCAGATCACTGGGTTGCATTACAGACAATTTCCAGCACCTTGCAGCTTCATCTGAGGGTCTCCAGGAGCTTTGCAATTAATTCTTCATAAATAGCACATCAGATAAGTGTGGGATATTATCTTACTTGTACAGCAAGAGACATCAAGGCACAGAAGTCTTAGAGGGGTTAACAAAGGATGCAGGCATCGGAGAGATCTGCCCAAGGATCCTGCAGGGCTGGCCAGAGCAAGGGTGGGGTGCAGGGCACTGCCACATCTGCTCAGAACAAATGTTTGCATAGAAACAAGGGAAAGTTTGTGGCTGAAAGGGTTAAATAACAAACAGTAGCATGCAGGCCGCTCTGTCTGAAGAGATCTCTGCTTGCTTCCACCAAACAGTAGCAGATGGTGCATTGTTTTAAGGGCTTTTCTGAGACAAAAGAACAAGATCAGATAACCTTACCTCAAAGAGGGTACTTAGAAAAAGCCTTTGCTCTTATTAAGGATTCTTCATTGTTTTCCTCACAAATCTTTATATGTAATATTGGATTTTGAGGTAGTAAAGCCAGCATTATTTATTATTCTTCTCCCCACCTCCCAGGGACTGTAAGGGCATCTTACGTGATTGGACAGTAAGTCTGTTGTCTACACTGTTTACCACAAGCGAAAGACATTGTATTTATTTCATATTACTAACTACGGGCCCCAATTCTAGAAGCTAGCTGGCAAAAAGCCCCTGCCATCACCATATGAACAATGGGAGAAACCTTTACCTTCTGTGAGCATTCACAGGAGCTGACAGCATTTGAGTGAGCTGACGCCCGAGGTTTGAGTGTAAGCCAGCAGCTCCACCACGGGCCGTGTTGCTGCAGATGAGGCACAGAGCTGTCATTCTGAGGACAATGTGGGCTTGAAATATGGGTCACAAGTGGATCTGGTCACCACTTTTACCAGGAAAAGGGCATTCAGCCGCAAGGCTGCATTGTCTGCTATCATGCGTCGCACCAGCAGTTGGTTCTGTTCTCTTTCACAGGACACAGAAGTCACCGTGCACACACAGCATAATGATGTGTAATTACACAACTGCTGCAAAATATAAATATTTACCTTTAAGAGACACACGCATCACCTATCCACTAACTGCTTTGCCAAAGAGAGGAAAAAATTTCTGTAGTAAACATACTTGGCAAAACAGCAAATTGCCTTTTCAGACATAATAAAACACAGTAAAAGAAGCAAATATTCACAAAATATTTGTAACTATCGCCTGGAGTAAGACAGTGAACCTGTCCTGAACTGCTGAATTTCGTTTTTATACACAGCCAGTATAAAATCCACAATTGCAAATGCTGTAAGCACATGCTGTGATGAACACAAATCGCCTCCACAGGCATCATTGGAAAGTACTTCCCATAGCTCTTATATGCATTTCCGATCAGTTTAGGCACAAAACTTAAGATAACCAAGTGAGCTGACGAGGAAGCGGTTTGCACATTCTGCTTATCTCAGAGACGCCACTACACAAAGTCTTTCCATCATTCCTGCAGACCAGCAGGTGTCTTTCACAGGGAGCTGAGATGAGCTGTACTTTCCTTGATATTGCAGCACGCTCTCCCAATACAGCTCACAGTATCCAAGTTTCTGCATTGCTATTAAATAAGGGAACTAGGTAATTTAAAAAAAAACAACGCAACAAACCACAAAACAAAACAAAACCATTTTGCCTGTACCACTTCCTACAGCCTTGTGACTGGCCTATGAGCCAGCTTGGAATAAATGAGCCACAAAGCTCATTTCATTGGCCAGACTCTTAGTGCTACTGTTTTTGTATTTGAGAGATAACAAGCTTTACACTGAAATTGATTGCTTAAAATGTACTTTCTAAATGTTGAAGCTTAAGGATAGCTACTGGTTTAAAGTTATCAGCATTAGGACAACAAGCTTTACGCTGAAATTGATTGTTTAAAATGTATTTTCTAAACGTTGAAGCTTAAGGGTAGCTACTGGTTTAAAGTTATCAGCATTAGGAAAGTAAATGGTCTCTCTCCATTATTCTTAAAATGCAGAATTTTAACCTGGATTACAAAGAATATATATTCATACAGAACATCTTTCCCCTCCACTGCTGATTGATGTATTTTCTCATGTCACTAGAGGGAGCTGCCTTCTTGCTTGTAGCAGAGTGAGAGCTGATTAAATTAGTGGAATCAGCAAAGAAGTCTAACAGCAGGGTTTCAGCTAATTGTCCTCTGATTGACAGTTTTGAGATGAGACAGCTCCTTGTGTTTCACTTTAAAATCCTACATTTTTTTGTATTTTACAAAGATTCTGCCTAGTGAAGCTCCTGTGAGCCCCATCATCCGTTTTCTCCCTCTGAACTGGTTTCTTCCCATACCCACAAAGGCTGCATTTGCACTGCATGTTTGTTGGCTGATAAATCATCCGATAGCCTGTGTGTGCACAAGAAGTCAGGACTATGTCCCTCCCTGTAGTGTGCCATTACTTGTAAAATGCCGCTCCGAAGCATGTGGGCACACGTGTGCGTTTCTTTCTCTGTGGAATCCGGTGTTGCTTTGCCATACAAGTTGGGGCTTTGGTATCCGTACTGCAAAGGGTAGTGAGTTGAGGGAATTTAGTATAATTGCTAAGCAATAGAAGGAACATGCCATGGAAATTCAGGGTTCTGATTAGATCCAGGTTCAGGCCTGACTCTCGCTAGGCTGCAGTAAGAGCTGCTTTGTGTGTGACATGGCACATGTGGAAGGGCCAGCGGCAGGGTGAGGTATTGCCATGTGCTGCAACATCTGCCTGGAAGCTGAACTCTGGCCAACCCTCTGCACCAGAGGATTTAGATATAAACACAAAATACGCAGAGGACACAAGCAGCATAGGCCATGTTAATCCCCTTGTTTAGCAAGCAGCTACTCTTCAATGGCAAGTGGGATGCCAGACGTATTTGTAGAAAAGAAACTGATTCAGCAGGCGTGGAAGTGTAGATTCTCCAAGGTACTCAAGAATGCAGATGTGCCCATTGATTTTCCTCTTAAACAAGTACAGCCTTCAAGTCGAGAGTCTCTTGCTTAGGCTCTTGCTCTTGGCTCCCAGGTCTTGCTGAAGAAATGCCGAACAGCCATCCTGCTCGCCTCTGCTGCCTATCTCAGCTGTGATCAGGAGACAGCAAATGTCTTTTCTCTATCTCTATTTACCAGTCATCACAGTTCCTGCACACTAAGGAAGTACTGAAATGTCTGGGTGGTATTTCACCCATGCCTGAAGAGCATCCTAAAAGAATAAATTTTAGCTAGGACAGTAATTTGGGAGAGGGGAAGGAATGCTCTGACCTGGATATCAAATGGGTCAATTTCTTCTGCAACTGCTCCATTCCACAGCAGCCTTTCAGGACACTTTACACCCCGTCTTCATACACCTCCAGTCAATAATGTAGTCAAAGTTGTGCTTCCATCTAAAGTTGCAAGTATGTATTTCTGTAATAACTGGTTTGGACTCATTGCTGACATGGGCAGAAAGAGAAAAAGCTGTCCTTGAGTAAAGCAGCAGTAAGTGCTTCTGCCTAGCTTCAAGTGATTAGAAAAATGAGACTTTTAGCCTGGCTTTTTTAATTATATGTCACAGAGATTCTACAGGGCTTTACTGAGATTCTGCAGGTGCAGCGGAAAGTGATTTAATAAATAGCTTTTTTTTTTTAAAGACTGAGTGTATGTACACTGAAGCTATCTGGGTATGCAGCAAAATGCCATTCATCATAACATAAGAGGATGTGAAGTTTAGCCAGATGGTATTTTCTTTAACGCAGGATGTTTGCAACACAAGAAATGGATCTGGAAACAGCCACAATTAGGAAAATTGTGTTCAAAGAGATTAAAAACAGATGAGAACAAACTTTTTATTCACTTTGAGGTCAATACCATTGGTCAGGCTTTGAGCAAAACAACAATAACATTGTTCAGTTTGAGGCACAAATTGAAAATATTTCCCAGTTTTAAGCTATATCCTAATAGATTACCTTCCTTCAGAATGGCCCAGATATTAGTATTAAAAGCTACTCAGATAACTTAGCATCAATGAATTTAATCTGTAATTTTTTTAAATAAAATTACCTGATTTGTTAGTATTGAAGGAGGCACCCTAATCTGGCTTTTGAAAGTGATGAGTGGTCTGTACACCCACTGAAGAAATGTTCACTTGTCTTTTTTCTATTACATTGCTTAAAACCAGTAATAAAACTTCCCTGTAGAAACAACAGCTCTTTCACCCACAGGATTTTCCTAAATATACCATTTCACAAAATAATCTCTGGTAACTATAAGCATTAAAGAGCCCTCTTAATAATAAATAAGCATTAAAATCAGCCCTCAAAATTAGAAAGACTGAGGTAAAACTAAAAAATCTTTTAAAAAGGATGAACTCTTTATTGGGCATGTGGTTTCTAGGTAATTCAGTCTGAGTTTGCCTTTTCAAACAACCCTCCAGAACCAGGAGATGTGCAGGAGATGTGCAGATTAGATTTTCATCTAGTCTCTTGCTTCTGAAAAGAAGGGGGTTTGTAACACTATAAGAGGTAAGTGAAATTTGCAATCAAGCTGTTGATAAAAACACAGCAGCATTCTAATAGAAAATCTGCATCAGGCTCAAATCATAAACATTTATTTCACTCCCATCCACGTAAGCACAAAAAGCATCCTAGCATGCAAAAGAAGCCCATGTATCTGCTCCTTCCATGCTAAAGATCCTTCCTTAAAGCAAAAGCAAAACCAAACCTTGCATGTTGTGGACTTATCTTGAGACATGGGGTAATTTGGATTCAGACAATCTGGGTAGGAATAGAGATTTTATCTCAATTTTCCAAGTCAAACCTATTTCTATTTATGACCCACACTTCAATTCATTTATGACTCCAGTTGCTGTGACAGTGGCACAGCACAGAGTAAATACACAACCTGTTTGCTTAAGCTTAGCAATTCATCTGAGAAGCTCAAAGCAGCCAAGAACATCTCCCTGGTAAACATTACATCACCTATGCTGTGAAAGATAGGCAGGAGAGTTACAATAAAGAAGTTAAATAAGTGCATCTGCAACAAGAGGTGTTTTCTCCATTTAAAAAAAGAAAGCTTTTAGGTACAGTTGGAACAAGAGTGGCCATAACCCATGCTCTAGAGTTCGGATTTAGAATGGGAATTGCTCCCCAGTCCTTCTCTTTCCCCAGCATAGGCCCTCTTGAGTCCTACCTCTTTCCCTCTCCCCAATACTTGCGGGACTTTACGCTAACAGATTTCTTGACAGGATGTAGGAAGTGACATTTTCCTTCTTCAGATATGGTAGAAGAAGTAAATGTATGCAGAGAAGTTATTCTAGGAATAAAAGCACATGTCAGATTTGAGAGGCTTCCAAAAATAGGCCCAGGGAGGATTCAAAAGGAAAATACAGTTCAGAACAATGTACACATCCTAACTTCCCCTCTTGGTGATCCCTTTTTAAAATCCATGTATGATGACTCAGGCATGTTTTGAGAAGTCCAACCAGGCCTGAAATGCAGCAGAGCTGAGTAGCAGATGCCTTGGTACCCCACTGAAAATATCCCGACGCTGTTAGATCATTTACAAGGTGTACCTAGCAAACCAGCCCTGCTGGCAGGACACTCAGCAAATACTTAAATCCCCTTGGACTTTGACAGTGTAGAAACACATTTTCAAGGCAGCACCCACCTGGAAACTAAAGGAAATCTGCCTCCCTCTGGTAAACTCTGATACTTTCTTCAGCTGGCACCTATTAAATGGAGCAAAGGTGTTTGGTTTTTTAATTAAGAAATGGTGACTGTTACCATCTATTCCCTAAGCTTCTGCAGGTAATAGAGACCTTAGTTGCACAGAACTGGAAGAGAAACACAGGAGCTGTTTGGACAATTTAAGGCAAACCTCCCTACTGCTGGCTCACAAATTGAAGGTACAGTAAACAACCTATGTAACCAGCAAAGAGCAATTCCAATCCTGCTATCCCAGGAAAAAAGGTGCTAGCTATCCCTGGATTCCTGTGTATTCAGGCTATAATCAGTTGGCATCAGCTGACTGCATCAGGTTTATAAACCCAATGTAGCTGCAAGAGAGGGGTGTTAACCTTCATTTGTTATTTTGAGATCCTGTTCTAGTACTGGTGGGTAAGAATGCATCACTCTGCTGCAGCCAAAGCAAGCATTTGCACTGCCTTCCAAAGGCAGCAGGATGTGACAGGAGTTGGCTGCACAGTACCTGTGCTGCTCTCTCTTCGAGTTTGCTGCCCTTTGATCCCCAGCTCTGATGAATTGTGTGACTTGATTAAAAATATTGTTTATAGCATGTCATTTCCTAATGCAGGCACATCAACTCCAGCAGAAGCAGCAGCTTACGGTGCTGAGGGAGAAAGCAAAGCTTGAGGTCCAAGAAAGCCAGAGGTTTTTGAGCGAGCTGCTTCAGAACAATTTAGAGGTAAGTTATAATTTTAGATCTTGTGCTTCTGCTTCTGGATTCAGCAAATTTTTCTCCAACTCCTGCTATCATTTTTTTCTCAGAGTCCCTTGCTCAAAAGGGGTTTTTTAACTGAGAAAAACTGTAGATAAGTATAACTTTTTGGAATTGCCCAGGTCTCTCAGGTAATGGAGTCCCTCAGGCTGTCATTTGGACAATTGATCTGAAATCATTGGGTACTGCAGCTTTTGATGTCTGTGGCTGGTTTTGCTGTAAAATAGAGAGAAGAGTTTTTAAGTCCTCAAAAGATAATTACTGGGATATTTGCTTAGACATAAGATGCTGATCTTGACCAAAAAATATCCTTTAAAAAAATCCCCACAACTCGTTAGCATACTGTTTATTTGTGGTTTACCTTCCAGCCTCAGATTCTGAAGTAAGCTAGGAACTGGTGGACTTCAGTGTCTATTCACCAGAATCAGAATTTAGCCCCATGTGCATGAACACAGCTCAGACCTCATGTGCAGTTCCAAGCTCTTATTACATTCTTGAGAGTATTTGCTTTGGAGTATACTCTGGCTCAATTTATGTCCCTCAGTATGTTTGAAGAGCTCAGACAGAAGTGATCTCTGTATGGGTTTGTTTTGTTGTTTTGTCTGTTTTTTAAAAAAGCCCTTAGTATGAACGCAGTACACTGACTCCCATGAAAGCAGCTCTAAATACACAACAGTTTGTGAGCTGTTATACTACATATGCCCGCATGGTGTTTTTTTCACTATGAGTAGTATCCAGCTCATTAGTTAAACCAACTCTTCAGGAATTATTGGCATATGAACAGTGTCATCTTCAATGAAGGGCTTTCCCAAGAGGATAAGGGAAGAATGGTTAAAAACCATTCTGTCTTTCCAATGGATCATTCAGGTCTATGGGCAACTTCTGTGCTTGCAGGAGTGCAGTAGCTCCAAAGGCAGTTATCCTTCTGTGCCAAGATTGGACCATACAGAGCAAACACAGAGAGGATACCCATCGGAAGGTGACAGCACGGCTGGCAGGTACAGAAGGCAGTATGCAATGAGGCACTTGATGGTTTAACCTGTGGTTTCACCATGTGAATGACTTGGGGCACTAAAGCATTTGCACTGTGTTGTTTCTAAAATGGATGTTTATTCCAAGTCATTTAAGAACAGCATACATGGCCATCACATCATCTTTAAGACTATGGCCTAATCATTTTACTGTGCAGTTCTCTGCTGTGAAGTATCTGTCTTTGCAATACAGTCTTTCTATTCAGATTTATGCCCAAATCATATTATGAATATCTTTCCATTGCCGTGGCAGATCATGCCTTTTTTTTTTAAGGTGGAAGTCCCTTTCAAACTTGTGCAAAACCACGATTTTCCTCATTTTGCTTTATTGTCATATACCTTGGTGTGAATGAGAATATTGTATGTGCATGTTTTTATATTCATTTAAAGTGGCATAAAGACTTGAGAATTGCTTCTAATCTTATGGATACAACTATCAGAAAGGTACTTTTGCATGGGTAAAAAATCCGATATTGCATAAAAATGAGCATCAGTACTCGTTTGAAAAAGATTCAGTCTCCACAGAGGACTTTGCTATGGAAGCTAGGAACTGAAGTCGATACTATTATCTCTGAGATACTATTAATATGTTATTTTTCCTTTCTCTCCTACCTTCAGTAATGAAGACATGCTTTCACTGAAACAACCTGCATTGAAGATCGAAAGAGATCACAGTCCAGTGGATCTCAAAATAGTGGGAGAAAGAAAACAGCTGGGAGGAAAGGGTTCATATTGCTCAATGCTTCAAGAAGGTTAAAGGATTTGGTGGTATTGGGCAAACAACACTTTTCTAGAACAGCATGAGAACAAGCACAGTATCCAGGGGCTGGAATACGTAATCACAAAGTTCACTAATCTGCTAACTGATTTTTAAAATTTTTTACCTAAATATTTATATTCGTTATGCATATTTAAACCATAGTGATCTGCCTTTGTACTCCTGATCCTTCTACAGAAAATAATCTTAGGAGCTGACAGTTATTGATCTTATTTTTTAGGCCCTTTTTTTTTCATTTTTACCTGTTTACCGTAATTTCAGTTAAAACTGATCTTGGTGTTTGTAAATTGCTCCTGTAAGTGATGGACTGTGGGTGACTCTCCTCAGGTTCCCACTGAGGGCAGCATGCAGGCCCGGCTGCCGAGCCTTTGCAAAGGCGCCTTGAATTTGGGAATGGGTGCAACTCATGTACTGTGGGAACTATTTTGGGGGGAGTTTAGTATTTTTTTACTTTCTGTTACAGATAGATGTTTTAATTTAATAAAATCTTCTTCTCAGGATCCCTGCCAGCGGAGAACGGGAAATCGCTGCATGACTGTCAAACCTTGAATCTTTTGCCACCTCTGGTGAATTTGCCCCACGGAGACACATATGCAGATTCTGGAGACAGCAGCGAACAGGCCAGCTCCGACAGCCTGGTAACACCAGCTTTCATACTGGTGTGGGAGGTGTTTGGAATTTGGGGGGGTTATTTTGGCTTTTATTACCCAAGTCAAACTCACCACCCACATGGCACTTCTCTGATATAAACATGGTGCTCTGCTCTGTCCCCAGCAGAGCGATGTCGGCTGTCACTATGGAGCCTCCAGCACCTTCTGTCCTTTCAGCTTGGCCATGGCAGAGCAGTGTCTGAGGGGAGAAGAGCTGCGAGCTCAACACCAGGCTGCCCTCCTCCAGCTCCGCAAAAAAGCTCTCCGGGAGAAAGCCAGGGCTGAGCTGACCTGGCTGGACCACCAGAAACGGTGAGGGGGAGACATGGGGACAGATACCACAGGTCTGTGCTGACAGGGAGAGGCCTCTCAGCAGAAGGTGGAGGTGCAGTGGCCTTGCTCAGCCAGGTCAGTTTTTCTTCCTGTCAGGGGCAGAGAGCAAATATAAAATCATTCTCTTACAGAGTCAGTGCAGGTAAAGCAGAAGGAGAGAAGTCTGCAGAGTTTTATTCTCCCCAGGGCACAGGCGAGCTCCCTGCTGCAGCCTCTTTTGGGGTGTGAGCCCCCCTCAGTGCTGAGTGGACTGAGGTGCTGTCAGAGATGGTGTGAGGCGTCCCTCAGTGCTGGCTGGGCTGGGGCACCGTGAGGTACATTTTGAGCTCCCCTCACACATGGTGTTCCTCACCAGTCAGTGCTGTGTACTGGGTGCTTGGGGAAGTCCAGTCCAACTCAGGAGAGGTCCAGGTGAGATGACCCCAGGGTGGTGAAATGTCCTCCAAGTCTAGCAGAAGTTTCTGCGGAGCTTTCTATAGCTACTGCTGCTTTTGCAGCTGCTTTGAGAGGTGCTTTGCTGCTACCCTGGTGTTGTTTTCTCCGAAGCACTGAATTAGTGGCATTTAATTATCTGAGTGTGATCCACATCCTTCTCTGGTCTCCAGCTGTCTGGAAAACCTGCAAGATTTTCAAGGAGCCTCTGCCATGGCCACAAAGCAGCGCAAAATCCTGATGGAGCTGAAACAGGAGCAGGTAACCCTGCAGCAAGAGGACCTGGATTTCATCTTATAAGCAGTGGGAGGATGCAACACAGGGAGGTGCCAGGAGCTGCTGTAGCAAGTGGTGATGTTTTTTTTTTTAAATCACTGGTGTCACTTTACATGCATTATTCTACTTTGCTTCCTATGCTCAGCGAGGTGTTTTTTTGTGCCAAAGTCAGCAGTCTGTAAATCTTAGAAAAGAAAACACCTTTTCTTATTTTTTTCCTGCTGTTCCACTGTTATTGTAGGTTTTTCTATTTGTGCCATAACAAACAGGTCATATAATGTAGGTTTCCACTGATTTATGCAGATTTATGCTTCTAATGTTGAAATACATTAAATTAATCTGACAGCTAATTTTATAGTCTCAGTTTTCCCGCTACCAAGAGGAATGCTGGGCTCATAATTACACTTTGTAATCAGAAAATTTCTGTCCTGCTCCTTATGTAGTACAAGCCTCTTCTTTACTTTAAGGAATTCCTACGCAAACAGGGTGCAAATCATAAGCATCCTGTAGTTTTGAATTACCTGAAGATAATTCATTTCCAAAGGTCTCAGCTCTGAAATACCCCATCTCCTGGGCAGTGACATATCCCCTTACTTGTCATTAGTTTTCACAGGTAACCCCCAGTCAGCATTAGTGAAAAATAAAACTGCAAAAATTATTTTACAAGGGAGAGGAACAAAACCTACATATTAATTTTTCAGGATATTTTGTGAGTAGTATTGCCTTATGTTAAGAAATGCTATACACTTTTTTAACTAGGTCCATTTCTCTGTTATCTTAGCTCTCTTACAATTTCTTCTTCTGCTTTGTGTAGGCAGAAATCCAGCACCTGCAAAACATCTACAGGGCAGCCCATCAAGAAAGCAAGCTTTTATTACAGCAGCAGAGAGAAATCTTAATGATGCAGCATTCAACAGCACTACTCCAGGAAAAGCTGCGTAATTTGGCTGGGAAGGAAGAAGTTACTAAGTCACAGTCACTAGATCTCTCAGTGGGTTTTTCTGAGTGTATAATATCTAAGTTAGAGCTAACCCTACAGCTAAGGAGCCCAGGTGAAACCTTATGTATTACCTTTTCACTTTAGCTTACAAAGAGCCCAGCAACTGAAGAAGCAATGAAGCTGAAGACACTGAGATTTATTTCTAGCCCGAAGTTACATTCCTCCTCAGCAGAGTCTACAGCCCATCCAGATCTATCAGGGAATAAAGAGAGTTATGTCCAGCTAAAGAATAAACAAAGCAAGAAATGTGAGCGGTAAGTAAAACCTTTTCCACAGGAATAGCTGGAGATGAGAATCAATACAGTGGAGAAGGTGGAAGCAGTTATGTCCTAGATAATTGTGTGAGCTTTAAATACTCCTGAGAGGGACTTTTATAACTATAAAAGTTTTGAAACCCCTTTTGTTCAAGCAGTTGATGCACCAAGATCACTGCTTATTCTGGCCAATATTGCCTCACTGTTTATTGGTGTTTCCTCCATACGTCCAACCTACCATCTTGGGTCCAAACTGGTGACATCCTTGGGGCAGGGACCAGATTATTGCAAGGTATGTGAGTGGTTTTAAGTAGATTGTTGATCCATAGCTGGAGATCCTTACGAAATTCTTCAGGTAGAATACATTCATGAGTACAATATATCAATAAGAAGCAGTGTATTTATTTCACATTTTCCCATTCTTTAAAAAGATGAAGTGCCCTTCTGTGCAGGGAGAAAAAGTGTTTTAAGTCAAATCCTGAATTTACTGGAAAGTTGTAACTCCTTTAGTAGAACAAGCTAAATCTGAGCCTCAGTCCTGGCATTTAGAGAATCTGTGTATATGTGTATATCCGTCTGTTTCTATATACATATAAACGTAATCTTGTAGTACTGTGGTTTGGATTTATCATTAGAAGTTGCACAAGTCTGTTAATTGCTGAAAAATAGCCCTGTTGGTCTGCCATCATAACCTTATTGCACATGAATGGAGCTGCACTGAGTAATAAAATACTTTATCCTGTGTGCAAAAGGTGGAGTAATATTTGTTGTCCAGGCGGTTGTGCTTTTGTTAGAATGGCTCCATGCTCTTGCATTCAGTGTCACAGTCCTCTGTGCTTTAAGAAAGCCAGTCCTTGCAGGCTTTATATGTTAATTTTAAATTCTGCATTTTTGGGCAAGTACATAAAAGTATTTCACTACAATTACCTGCACTATAAAATGTTAAGCAGCGTTATCTACGTCTGTGGGACTGGGGCATATCAGTGAGATGTTAGGAACAAATGTAGCTTTGCCATCACGTCTAGGCGAGCTAATTTACATAGCATTAATAACCAGGATGTTTTTTTAATGATGCCACACAACTGCTAATGATAATTCACATTTTCATGACTGCCTTTAACTCCAGACTCAAAATACTTTGCAACAATATATTAATTAAACTTCAAAATACCCTTATGGAATGAGAAGAAATGTATTGATTTAATTGGTGAAATTCACTCTTTGTCAGCCTCTGGCTCTAAGCCTGTGTATCACTTAACCTCTCGGAGCAGGTTTGTGTTTCAGTGAAGATTTAACCACAGAAGGCTTTTGTATCATACGGGGCTTAATTTTATGTTTAAACTGAAGTGTAGAGGAGTCGCATAAAATGCCCACAGGCAGAGGTAGTTGAAGAGCTCAGACTGCTCTGAGAGAGTGCTGGCCTCTGCATCCCCAGCATCCTCCCCGCTGAGCTGAGCAACGCAGATTAAGGACCCAGTACCTCCACTGCTCAGGACGACAGCCTTCCAAAGCAGGCTCAGATGAACAACAATCTAGTTTGCTTCAGAAAAACAACCTAAATGCAGTTAAAGACAAATATTTATCTCTATGAATAAAAAACCCCTTTCATTCAGTGTTACCCAGACCTTTAGCGGACTGGCAAGTCAGGTTTGTGCATTTACTTAAGTCCCCACAGGGAAAGGCTTTCAAATAAATCCCTGCATGGAACCGATCTATAATTCATGGCGTTATTGATTACAAGTCACAAAAATCTTTAAAAGGTTTCTTGGCTGTGCTTTCACTTCTTATTACTGACAAGGCTCTTCATAGGAGAGCAGTGAATATTTCCACCAGTCCAGAGCAGACAGGGCCTGGTGGAACTCCAGTGCACCCAGACTGGCTGCTGCGCGGGTGTGTATAGATCTCTTCCCCGTGTAAAAGTGCAGAGTGGTAATTATGCTATCTGTCCACCAGTGCAGGTATGTTCATATTTTATACTGATCAGGAAGGTAGTTAATAAGCAGGGCTGTAAGGGGATGGAAAGGGCTGGGAAATACTTTTTAAAATGAAAGCAATCTGAAACAATAAATAAATTGCCAACACGCAGAAAAAAGCTACTTGTTTAGGGTTTTATTAATGGATATTAAATAATAGAAGCAAGGAATACAGAAACTTTTAATTATTATAAATGGACAAGCATTTAGCTAAGAATAGGGAATATATCTTCTGAACTGGGATACTTATTTTGAAGTCCTTAAACATTAGTGGTGTTGAATACTCTATAGGCCTGTTTTTTACACATTAAAAATAATTGAATAGAGATTGGCTTTCTAGACACTATCATATCATTAATTTTAATCTTTTCAAGAGCATATTTAACTTCTTAAACTGTTATTGGGGTAAAAAAAAAAGTAAAACCAAAACAGAAATCCCATATGTAGAGCACTTTTTTCTGGATTAAATAACTTACTCAACTGTATATTCTAGAACTTGTACCACTAATGGAAAAGTATGCGAGTTCAAATTGTGTTGCCTGGTGCTTCTGCAGTAAGGAGGCTGTTTAGACAGTTCCAAGTCACCATCACAATCAGTATCTGATGTCCCAAATGTCCATAAAGTTGTGATGCTATATTTTAAGTGGATTCCAACTATCAGTTGGAATCTGATGGTGTAATTGACTGGACATGGAGGAGGCATACAGGCTCAGAGTTTGACCCTGTTCTTTTGTTTTCAGTGCTGATGATTTCTTCAGTTTCCTCCTATTCTTGTCTATAAAGATTAGAAACTTGACTGTATAAAATACAGTATCAAGTGAGAAGGAGGGGAATGGAGAAATAGATACACTATTCAGAGTGCTCCTGGCTTTACTGATTTGTTGGTTTATAAACATATGCACATGTGAGCATTCTCAGGTACTACTAAGCACTACCAGAAGCATTTAATTCATACCTTTAATAATGACAAATCTATATGAAGCCAATAACTTGGGAACATGAAAACAGCTCCCAGTCATTAATTCCTTGTCTATCTGTTTACAGATTTTCTATTGAGAACAAGGAAACACTGGTACAATACCAGAAACAGGCAGAGGAGTTCTCAGATTTGGAGCAGCACCATGGTGTGCAAGGTCCTGATGTGTCTGGAATGGTGGCCAAGAAAGTGTGTGGTGCTACCAGTCAAACCACAGGCTCTGGCTTCGTGATTAAAGATTGCATAAACACAGGTACCCCATAAAGAAGACTTCTGTAGCAAACAATGTTTGTGACCACTTAGTCAAACTCAATGACTTAGGGCAAAAGTTGAAGTCTCAGCTGTTCTTTGGAGATGGTGATGATTGTATAAGTAAGGTTATTGGTGCTTTCAGCTTCTGTTGGTGTGACAAGGAATGTGTGGGACAAAACTAAGTTACTCAAACTATAAGTATCTTTAAATAAGCCATTCTGACTGAGCTAAACAAAAAACTATAGTCAAGATATTCTGGGGAAAAAACGCCGCATGGAAATATGGTAACTTAATGTTGTACCTTTCAGAGCTTAATGCTCAGGATCGTGTTTTATTACCTCTGGAACATGCAAATTCAGCTACAATGGACGAACCTATATCCACACCTGTTACAAAAGAAGGCAGAAAGCATGCGTTTCTGGTAAGGATCACCTCTGGGATTCCATTTCTGCCTAAAGAAATGGTGCCCCAGGTTATATTTGCGTTACGTGAGGACCAGCACAAGACTCATTTGGCAGTTATGATTATCAAGTAGAAATAAATCTCGTGTGTTGATTCTGTGCACTTCAGCTAAAGACTAAATTTTGACATGGGCCAAAATGTCAATTTTCCTGTCCCTTCCATTTTCTTTCTGTTGCTAACAGTTGACAATGTGTTTAAGCCATCTCCTGTGGGTAAGTATTGTGTTGCTCCAGGAGAAACTAAACTTATCCCTGGAGCAGGAAACTGTTATTTGCCCATAGCTGCTGCAGAGACCGGGCCGTTTCCTATTTCCTACAGCAGTGACACAGCCCCAACATGGGTATATATGCACAGGATCCATATGCATTTGTATATCTTAGTTTCAACATGTAAATTTAATCTCTGATCTATTAACAAATTTTTGTGCCAGTCTGCTAACAGCAAAGTCCTTTTCTCTTAAGACTCGAACTCTGTCTCTTAAATATTTACAATCTAGGAATCTGTGATGAAGGAAAAGGCATTTATTTCCAACCCAAAGAGAGATCCTAAAGACAATGAAGATATTAATCCGTGTGACAGCAAGTTCATAGTGAAAGGCTTGGGGATGCTTTCTACTTTGTGTAACTTATGCCTGGTTCAGGCAGAAAATACTCTTCAAGGAACTGGTAAATCATATTTAATGCTATTATGTCCAATCTGTTTCAACCACTTCAATCAAACTTTAATCCAGACAGTAAGAGAGACAATCTTCTCATTTATTACCTAAGTGTCTTGCTCACTATACCAAATATATAAATCACTGCTAGGCAAGATGGTGGAGATCTCTCAAAGGTTTATTATGAGATATGATTACACTGCTTCCTCAGAACAAAATCATAACTTATTCTGATTGTGTCATTAACAATTTACTCTCTTTTGAGGCACTTTTAAAATAATTTAAGGGTGTTCTTTTTAAAAGAACATAGATCAGTTGAAGATAGACTTCGACAGGACATGCTGGAGTTTTTATTGTCTCCAGGTTTTATCCTCAGTTCATATTTCTTGCTCTCAGTAGAACATATAAAAATGAAACTGGCTGTTTATATATGAGCCAGTTATATCATTTATATAGTTCTGGGTATGCATAATCTCTGTAGTATAAATATTTACATATTGTGGCAACATTTTGGATTTGTGTTATTTTTCTAATGAACTATCTTTCTGCATTTACTCCCAGATACCACAGTGAGGGAGACTATATAGAGTTGTGTAATTAAGACTTTAAAACAGTGGTCTTGATGATAGAAGTTTGGCATAGACTGCACATTAACTAGATTCTCAAGCCTAGCTTTGAGCATCTGGACTCAAATTGTCTGAAATAAATTCTATACCTCAGGCAAAGTGAATTTTTTTAATGGACTTCAGTGGGCCAGAATTTCACCATTAGTGTTTTGACTTTGTTTTTATATTTGGCAAGGAGTCTTGTGCTGTTTCATAACCTAGAGCGTCAGTGCATAGGCACTGCCATAAACTCTAGTAGCAAGCCTTAGATCCTTGTAGTCATGGCTACTTAGTGTGACTGAGATAAAGAATCACCCGGTATTTGCCTTCTGTGCTGTATAATCTGTGTATTTCAGACGATGCTGCATCATCCTTACAAGATCTAGAGAAAGGGTCTCTGGCAGTGGAAAAAGCACACAAGGAGCAGAGAAGTCATACAACGCTAAAAGAAGAGCAGGAGCCCTGCAGTCCATTTCAGGCATGTGGCAAGCTTATAATTTTTCTTAACTGGGTTTTCCTCACATAAATTTTGAAAAGAAATCCTTAGTATTGCCTGTCACGGAGATATTGTTCTTGGAACTCTGCTTGCAGGCAGAGAAGCTGAAGTTGTATTGAGGTTTTGTTGTACCATTTTAAAGTATTGTCCTTAAGTCTGGAGGACGTCAAATTTGCTGGTATTATTTAGGTTTCCTGAATATTCAATGATTTTCATCACATTCTCTGCAGGCTGGGAAAATGAAGAAAGATCTTTCTTCTGGCAATGAAGATGGGGAAGGATTATCAACAGTGATTTCAAATGAAGCTACATTGGTGAAAACCCAGTTAAGAAAAGAAAGGTCATTAGAAGAACAGAGGTATCATGTCTGCCATGGCTGAAACCTTCAGTGTTGTATTTCAGCTCTTACTGATGTGTCAAACGTTGCCTTGCTTGCTTTATGCCTATGGTTGTGGTTCTCCTGTGGGAAGAGGAGGCAGATGTGAATGACATTAGCCTGGCTATTTTTTGTCTTGTATAGCTTGAAAAAAAAAGCAAACAAATACAAAAAAACCCCAAAAACAAAACAAACAAAAAACAACAAAACAAAACAGACCCAAGCAACAAAAAAACAAACACCCCCTTCCTACCTAAAAAACAACAAAACACCAGAATCCTCCTTTTATAAACAACTTTGATGTAATACTTGTCACATTCACTGAACGTTGCCTACCAAGTTTGCTTACATGATCTAATTCTTTAGAGTGAATTGAAGGGGTGTTGAAATCAGTTTTGGGGAAAAAATGTCTTCAGAGGCTTTGGGCTACACAGAAAGCATCTGAAGTAACAGTTAAAACACTTTGCATCATGCTGTCTGTAGGTAGCTAAGAAACTTATTGTTCTACTCAGCATTCTTGAATCACAGTGCATACCATACACTGCATAATGTCAGTTTAATCCAACCATAATGTTGTATTTTCAGATTTAGAGCAGATTCTGAGAGAAAACTGGGAATCACACATATAGATGAAAAAGCACCTTCTGAAATCCCTTTGTCAGAAGGTAAGAAATACCTTTTCCCAGTAGTGTTTCTGTAGTTATTTAACATGCAACCTGAGTAATAGCTCCTCCTGGAACTTGTCCATAGAGGATAATTGTCTACTACTTGTATCAGGTAGTGAGGCTACTTATAGGGTTAAAATAATAGAGATCTTCATGAAAAACCTGCACTCAAACTCTTCTGATCAACTACACTGGACACTACTGTATTTGCTTGTCTGCTACAATACTGAGTTCCTAATCTTTATTTTATAAGTCTGTTTTATTTGCTTTTTGTACAAAATGATATTTAAAATAGTCCTAAACCTGACTGTGTATTTAATGCTACTGTCTTCTGAATGCAATTTACAGCTGAGGATTACTGGATTTGAATCTGCAGTTACCTGTCAGCAGCCTAAAGTAACTTTTTCTGAAATGCTGGATTTTTTTTAAATGTTCTTTTGAATCTTCCAGTTAAAGAAGTGGAAAGGCCTTTCCCTTGCAAGATCCACCAGGTGGACAGCAGTCAGTACTTGAAGCATTTGGAGCATATTTCTCATGAAGCTTCTGATGAAGTACTAAATTTAAAAGCATTTTCTGAAGCAGTAGCTTCCACTGAATCATCATCCAAGTCAAAGAACTTCTCTCAGAGATGTGAAAGTGCCAAATCAGACTCTTCACTCCCAGAATTTCAGAAAATCTCTGCGGTTTGGACTGACATCTCAGAAAGCTCCACTTCAGACTCTGAATCAGAGCTGAAGAATGGAGAGGACACAGATGTCAGTATTCTAGATGAGTTTTCCTATGACGATGGTGATGCACTTCCTAATGCTTCAAAAGAGATGCTAATAGCAATAAGGAATGGAAAGGAAATGTTACCTACTGACAAACACGATGAACATGAAGTGCCTAACGATGACAGCACTGAGACTTCATCGCTCTCCCAGAAATACCCTGGAGATGTTTCAGATCATGGCTGCACTGATAATTTGCTTTCTTTCATTCCATCAGACAAAGTAAGTGCTTCCAAAACAAAGTCTGCAGATTCTTCCCAGTCTGATAACCCTGCCAAGGGAATGGATGAACCACATCTAGATGCCTCAGAAAAATACAGTAGAAACAAAACCCGTTCCCAGGAGAGCAGAAAGCGGGGTGAAGATGCAGTTGCCAGCTCTTCATGCAGTGATGATACTTACTCACCTAAGATCTGTGAACAGCAGAAACCCAGTTCTGCGACTAGCAGAGTGAAAAAGGATGGTGGAATTAACAGTTTATTTGTGGATCAAAATAGAGACCTAATGGGGTTTCCACTGACAGGTTCTTTGAGAAATTTAGATTTGGTTACTGACCAGCTTAGGAACACCGTCTCTTTTCCACCTGGCAAAGATAAGACAACTAACAAATTATTAGCATGTCTATCTTCAATAAACTTATCAGTTTCAGGAGGTGACAATAATCATGCACAACTTTTGAATGAGAGGCTCACATCCAGCCACCTCAGTAACATTGTATCTCTGCCCATGTCCATGCCAGGAATTTCTGAGGAAGTCCACGTAGAAACCAATCCATTTGAGTTTTTGCAAAGGGTGGCCACAGGAAATCAAAATAACTCAACAACTGAAAGGCAAGCCACAAAGGAAGCAAGGAGGGGACTGTCTTCTTTTGTCTCCTCAGAAAAGCAATCGTTTCAGGCTCAGAACTTTTCTTCCAAAGGTGACGATGATACAATTTTTATTAGTGATGAGGGTCTCCCTCCAACTGATGAGGACACGTTGTCAGAAATACTGTCTCCTGTTGATGAAGTATTGTCCTATGGAAGTGCTGACTTGCCATCCTCTAATAGAAAGGATTTGTCATTTCCAAGTGAAGATCTTTCTCCTCCCCCTTTAGGTGCAGAAGCAATGAAAAATGATGATTCTACCTTCAGTTTGGATGATTTCCCACCTCCACCAGAACAAATGACAGTCTCAGAGACTAGGCAGTGTATGGATGAAGATGTATCACTGAAAATGGATGCATTACCCCCATTACCTGATAACATTGTGCCTGAAGCATTTCCCCTGCTCAATCGAGAGACAACTGATGCTTTTTCAACTTGGGATGGTAGTCTCTCAGAACAGTCTTTAGTTAAAGATCTTTCCAGTGCAAAGGAAAGCTTATTAGAATACCAGCAAGGAGAACAGGAGATGCCTTGGCAGCATTTGGAGTTTCTGCCTCTGTCAAATCTTATTTCTTCTGGTCAGGCCAGTAAAAGTCCTGACTTTACAATGAGACAATGCAAAAATGCACTACCCAAAGCTGAGGAGGACAGTGATGACCCATTATTATCATTTGAAATTGGAGACAGAGTGTTAGTGAAGCAGACCCTACTGGGAACCCTAATGTTCAAAGGACGGACTTATTTTGATAGTGGCCATTGGGCTGGTGTTGCGCTTGACAAAGCTGAAGGTGACAATGCTGGAACGTACAAAGGAGTGAAGTATTTTGAGTGTGCTCAGCACTGTGGTGTCTTTGTCCGACCTGATGAGATTTCACACCTGCTGGGGGCTAACGAAAATGGTTCCAGGTACACTGGGGATGAAGACTCTGACTTGTCCCATGATGATGAGTCCTTCAAAGGAGACTCTAAATACTCTGAAGATGATAAGCAGGAAGGAGGGCTTACAGAGCAGAAAGCAGAAGATACTAACAATGCAGGAGGATCAGAAATGAAAGAAAACCAATCTAGGTTACACACTGCCTCGCTGCCTGGAAAAGGGCAAAAGCTGCCACATTCTGGCCAGTGTAAGTGTAATGAATTCCTCTGTCAAAATAACTTAACATGCTTGAGATCAGATAACGAAAAACCAGAACTGACACAAATAAAACAAAGGATACTTGCAGATGTGCTTCCAATGAAAAGTAAGACTGATAACACAGATGAGGTAAATGCAAGCAAAAATATTTGTTGCTTGGTAGAGGATCAGAAAAGAAATAAACTCGCTGATGATACTGCAAGTGAACTCAGTAAAAAACTTCTGTTTGACACTTTAATTGCGCTTTCTGAAACAGCTCAATACAAATATAAAAGTGCCTTTGAAAAACATGTGATGAATTATGGCAAAGGGCTAAGACAAGAAGACAATCAGAAACCATTTCTCCTCAAAGCAAATTCAGTTGCTATCTTATCTGAACAATCAGCAAAGGCTTCTGATGTTTTACTGTGTGATTTTGATACGCTTAGAATTCAAGGTTGTCACACAGTAGCAGAAAGAATTGTAACTAAATTCATAGATGATGCAGTTAAAGAATATAAGAAGATTAAAAGAAAACATGGATCAAAACCAGACAAGATATTTCATTCATCTTCAGAGACTTCTCCAACCGCTCTGCCAGTAAGTACAGTTAGAAAGTTTTTCTCTAAAATGTTGGACTTGAAACTGGGTCTAGACAGGAAAACATTTGTGTTGCCCAGTTGCATTTTATCACCCATAAAAATTGCATCAGATTAACACTTGGAACCAGACTGCTCATTTAATCCAACCCATTCCTCACTTAAGGAATTATCCTGCAGTCAGTAGATAGCATGTGGGGGGGGGAACAAGAATGAGCCTGGTAGACTATTTAAGTAATAAAGAAGCTGAGTCACAGAAAGCCAAAAAAAAGAGTTTTGCTTTGGGGATATGGGGAGACTAGTGCCAATTCAGAACAAAAATGTTTCAAAATACCAAAATTTTTCATAGAAGTCCAAATTTGGAATTATCTCTAATTCTGAATTCTGCCAAATACCATTAAAATGTTTGGGTTTTGGTTTTTTTGGCACATCAGTGTCAGCCTTTGAGTAAGAGGATGGTTTTACGTATAAACTTAATCAGTTGCTAATAAAAGCAATACCTCTAAAAACTGGGAAAATATGGAGTATGTCACCTGGCTTTTTTTTTTTTTTAATCCCCTCTCTCTCAAGTTCCTTATAAGAATCCTTGATGCTGGTGTTTTTGGAAGCTCTGAAGACTTTGATCAGCCAAACTCTGACAAAGATATGCCGGTGAGACAAACACAAAAGCAAAACTTGTACAAATCAGATCAGTGGCACTCAGCTCCTTGGAAGAAAACTCTGGAAGTTCCTCTTGTGATATCGCATTACAGTTCATATGTTAAGAAATTGTCCGCATATGCTGTAGAAGAATTATGGACCCCAGAAAACATATATTCAAATTTCAGGAGAATCAGTGTGCCAAAGCACTTTGAATGTAATGATCTCCAAGGGAACAATTTGGAAACAGAAAGCAAGAGAATGTATAATCAGGTATTTCTAAAAGACTGTTATTAAATTCTTCTAGTGTTCTGTAGGCTGACTCGTGTTAGCTACTACTTAATATTATTCTAGCTGCTAACACTAAATATAGCTAAAGGAACACTGAAAGAGATACAGCAAAATATTGCTTCTGGTAATCTACAGCAAAATAATTCTACTAGAATTATACTCTTCAGTCATAAGATCCTGGTCACCTATCCCAGTGTCTGCTTTGGGTCTGTTCAGAAACAGTGGGAGATTCACTTTGTTAGTACTGTGTTTTTGTTGTTACAGGTTATATTCGATTTGACCCGTGAGTTGCTATGTGCAGAGTATCAAGCAACAGCAAATCAAAATAGATTTCCATGGATGAAAGAATATTTGGGATCTCGCTCTTCTGGGCATCTCTGTAGAGGAACAGATGTCAATGAGTTCAAGGTACATTCTGGAAATGGACAGTGTACAGTGACAAGAGTCAGTGAGGAGAGCAGATATTGCAGTGGAAAAAAGACAAAATGTGAAATTCGGGAGGATTATGGCAGTGTAGCTGAGGTGATTAGAGAAGAAAACAGCATTGTTCTGAAATGCTTGAATAAATGTAGACTGAGCTAGTTAGTCTTAATAGTCAAGTGTTTGGAGTTCTGTAGGGGAATGGAGATTGGGCTTCTAAATATCCCCTGTTATGACTATCTTGGGTGTAACTGCTAAAGTAATCCAATGTTTCAAATGTGCTGGTTGGTCAGTATTGATCAGCTACTTCTAGATCAGTTCCCTAAACTTGAGGCATTTCTAGATTTAAAGCCAGATCTTCACACTGGCACCTGTAACTTATTTGCAACCTTTGCAGTGAGAGAGTTCCTATGAGAACAATTTTTTTCAGCCTTTTCTATTTTGTAGACATTTGTTCAGGGTGAAATCATTAAAATAATGAACCTGGAAAAGAATGACTTAGAAATGAAAAGAAAAATCCTTAATATGACCAAGTATGGAAACTGTAAGAGAGACAGAGTGGACCTTCTTCTGGTAAGCAGACTTCCAAATGGAGATTTGTTTACTTTCTCTAGGTTTTAACGAGAAATTCTCATGCTTTTGTGAGAGTCACAATTACTTAAAATAACTTCAGAACTTCAAGTTCACCTTCCTTTTCAGTACACTTGCAATAATAATCCAGTATTTCCAGTTCTTGTGAGTGGCTTCAATTACATAAATTAAAACAACAATACATTTATAAAGTTTTTGGATTAGGTACAGTGTCTTAATGCCTTTCAGAACTGACCATGCTTTTATTCTTCAAGTAAACATTCATGTTCACATTATGTTTTAGATTCAGGAGCTCCACAAAGAAGAACCTCAGTGGACTTACTATCACGACGATGAATTAACTGTGAAGATGAGAATGGCTGAAGATATCTTTGATAGCTTGATCCTTGATACAATCAGAGTTCTTAATAAGATTTATCTGAGAAAAGCCTGTGATTAGAAGTTTTCCCCAAAAGGCCCTCATGAAGGAATTTTTATCTTTGGTTTTTTAGGCAAGAATTTTAATTCTGAACTTACACCCAACACCAGTATGGCCTTGGCCTAATTTGTTTGTCCCTGTTTATGATGAAAGGATGCAAGCAGAGATGTATATAGAAAAATATTACACAGATTATTCTCCTTGTGTTTTGTGCTTTGGGTGTGCTCATTAAGATCCACGTTCTTCTTAGACTGGTATCACTGAATCTAAAGGATGGCTATTTTATTCTTATCTGTAGGGTTTGGTTTTGGTTTTGTTTTTTTCAAGACAGCCATTTATTCGCTTTATGCATTTTAAGAGCGCAACATGTTTTAAAATTGTATGCAAGTCTACAAACAGGGTTCAACATCACTTTGTGTAAATTGTCATATTCGTTGTCATTGCGTTCAGGTTGTGAAAGATGACAGGTGAATCGTATTTTGAAAAGAATGTTCAGAAAATCGTAGGTGACTGTCGTAAGAATGTAAACGTGTTGATGGCATTAAATCTGCCAGAAACTGAATCGCAGTGGGCCTCTGTAGTTTGGAATGAACACATCTAATTGGAGCAAGTCTAAAACATTTCCTGATTTTCTGAGCACGATAATTATTCACTATGTGTACTGTGGCCCCATTTAGTTTGCATTAAGAGAAGACCAATAATAATTTTTTATCTGTTAGTTTTTGAAAAGAAATACTATGCAAATATTTCTTATTGGAATTTGGAAACTCTTCATTATTGGCTAATTGAATGTACGTAGATCTGATTTATTCAAATCCCATTCATTTAAGGTGTCTTTCCAATAAAATGAAAAGCAGGACAAATAAATGTAAACTGTATGTAAACTTGCATTTTAAATCATAGTATTTACAGTTCTGGTTTCGGTCAGAAAAATAGAAATACATGTTATGTTTCTATTTTTAAATACTGATGGCTTGTTTTAATACTCAGTTGTTTGTTTTCTGAATAAACAAAATAGACCCTTTGTGTATCTTATTTATTCTTACTGCTATTCTCATCGATTTCGGATTATATGGCATACACTGCCATTCTCAGTAGCAAATAGGAGTAGTTCTGCTGTTTTGTGGACAGCTCCTGGGGTTGTTATCTGTGTCCTGCCAGCTGCCATGTGAATAGAAATAAAAAAGCAAATTCTGCCCCAAGTGCATTAACTGTTGATCTTAGCCTGTAAACTATTTTCATGGCCCTAGTGGTGCATTTTTTAAAGTCTCTGACTTCTATCCTCATTGACTAATTAATCCAGCTAAGTTACTTGTTCCTAAGGTTCATGTTTTCTTGATGTCAGTTTATAGTGGAATTTAACTCTTTTTTTTTCTTTTTTTTTCTCCTGGACTTGTAGACAAATTGTTGGATACAATGAGAAATCCATATACTTCAAGCGCTACAGTTTTTTTCAGTTTGGTGGTTTTGCTGCAGCAGCAGCATCCTTGCTGTGGTTGGAATGAAAGCTATTAAAAATACCGCTTATATATGTGAATGAATAGATGAAGGACTCATTTTTATTTTGGACTGGTGCCTATGTTACGCTATATGTTACACTTGAGGAAGATAACAATTATATTTGCAATTAGGTTTGTGAGTGGAGCCTGAACCCTTGCAAGATGCTGTATACAGGACATAGCTATAAAGTAACTACTGCTGACGAGAATAAAAAGTGTATACATAGAACATGTCAGATATACTTAATATCCCCCACCATTCTGTGTTCAAAACCCTAGATTCTGGCACCCAGATATATTGACCTGTTCAGTCAGTGGCAAGACTTCAATATCAAGATTACTCTCCTTCAAGGTCTAATATTTTGTTTGCCTTGGTTTTGATCAATATTAACTGCCTGGGTCAATAAATCTTGATACCAGCCTCAAGAGGAGTCATTATCTTTCATAGAAAATGATTATTTCTCAGTTAAACCCTACATTTAATTTTCCTGTAATTCATCTCTTTCATCTTCACACATTTAACAGTTCTTCTGAATAAAACGCACTCTAAAATACCTTAGGCACTGCAGATTTTTAAAATCCTAATTAGCAACTGCCACCAGATTTTTCAGTTCTTTGAAGCAGTTGGACTCCACTATTGTAACCATCTATTGTTGCTTACATTACCTAGAAAGAATAGAGACAGAAAACCCCTGAGCTGGGACATGATAAAAGCAACCACGTAACTTATAGCTGTGGATATGGATGCTACAGAGATGTGACTGAACCACTTCAGATATTAATGGTCAAGAAGATTAGAAAAAGAAAAGGCAAAGGTGGCAGAATCTGCTACTCAGTTCTCAGAGGAGAGTATTTTTCCTATGTTATTAAATTCCTACCCTTGTACCGTCTGTGGATTACTGGCCAGAAACAATGATAAGTTAGATTCTAACATATGACTTTACACTGGTGAGGTCTGTAGCAAGAATTTGGGCCCATTTGTTTTGTACTTGTTCTTGAAAGATTAAAAGAAGTGCTCGTGAGTAACAGAAGCAAGAATTATATTTTGGAGGGGCTCAGTCTTTCATTAACTGAGTTTTAAACTCCTCTGAAGTCATCCTCTGGGGATGTTGGATGGTTTTCTGCCTCTGTTAATGTAATAAAAATTCTTAAGCCTGTATTTACAAATTAGAGGAGACTTTCACACCATGGCTGCAGCTATAGAAGGTGCTAAAATCCATTACTAGTTCAGAACCAATCTGAATTTACTAAAAGGACAGTTTCTAACATCCTTTTCAAAGCTCACGGTGTCCTGCGTGTGGCCTTTCATTGCATTTCCAGTTTTGAGAAATGGCTCTTTCCTGCCAAGTGATGTACTTTGGATGAAACAGCCTTTGACTCAGAGGCCGTGCTGTTTTAATCTTTTCTCAGTGAGAAGCTTCGTGAAGTTGAAACTTCTGTTTCTACAGCAGATTGCCCCATGAAATAGGCAACCAACCTATCTGTACTGGTTTAAACTAATTAATTTCACTTTTTTTCCTGAGGGCAACTAGCATTAAACACAGCAACGAAGAGTTTATTTGTGGTGTGTCCCTGTCACCAGAGTTTGGTAACACACTTGAACAATGAAGGGGGAAGGATGGAGCGACCCCACCACCTCCCTCGCCCCACATCTCCCGGGCTAGGGAGTCAGGACATGGCGGCTGGCGGGGGGCGGCTGCTAACAGCTGCGTCCCCACCTAGGGAAAGGCCATGTCCCTTTCTATGACCGGTGTCATGTGGGCGGCAAGCGGGGGACCCCGCTTCCCTCAGAGGAAAACAGGGGCCAGGCCCCCCGCTCAGGCCGGCAGAGCTCCGGGAGGAAGAGGCGGGAAAGAGCCGAGGGGGACCGGCTCCCACAGGCGGCCCGCTCCCACCGGGGGCACTAGGCCGAGTCGCCAGGACCGGCGCGTTGCTGTGGCGCGGCCCCGCCCTGC
>NW_010186193.1:0-8945 GCF_000695765.1 Mesitornis unicolor
AGTTCTGTAGAGGTTCTTATAGAAGTTAAATGGGGAGATTTGGGTTTTTCTGATTGCTTTGTATACCCACTACTGCATCTTTCTGCCAAAATACAGCTTTTTTTTTTTCCTGAGCAACTATGGAATGATGCATAGAAACACATATAGTTGTATACATCATGAATTTGTTGAGTACAGGGACAGAGAGGAAAGAGGGACAGACAGTACTGTGACAACCTGTGGAGGCTGGAAGGTTATATATTTTTTTTAATTTTTTTTTTTTTCCTTTTAAATTTATTTTTCACCCATCCTTGTCTCTGTTTTCTCAAGGATGTAGTCTTTGTGCAGCCTTTGGGTTCATTTTGCTGATTGGGAAGTTCCTGGCATCTCCGAGCACCTTTAGTGAGCAGCGACGCGGGAGTGCAGCTGCTCAGCATTGCATTAAATATAGCGGCAAACTGAGAGGATGCTGAGGTAGGGACTGCTTGTCTGGAGCACTGTGATTTGAGTCAGTGTCTTTCTACAGATTTAAAATACTCAGTTCAGCTGAGCACTTAACTTCCACAATGGTCCCTTCGGGGTTTTTTTGAGCATTAAAGGATGATAAAACTACTAATTTTTATGCATTGACTTGATTATTTGGACTTCTACAAATTAGTTTCATTTTTGTTTCTTTAACACTGGGTTAATTGGTGGTATCCTCATGATACAGATTTTCGTTAAATCACCTTTTCCTTCCTCTGCTCCATATCCTTGTTAATGGCTCCGGGGTGGACAGTGCTATTGCATAGATGGGGGCTGTGTGTGGTGCAGACCAGGCGATGTCTGTAGGGACAAGGAAGTCCCTACACAAATGTGCTCAAGAAAATTTTATCCTGCTTTTATTGTCTTTTCTCCTTTCTTTTCCTTTCTTTTTTTTTCCTCCATGGGAAGCCAAATATAGGTGGAGAGGGATGAGCATGTTGAGGGTCTTGGTCTAAGGGACGTGGGATGGAGCCATGGATCGCACTTTTGCCCCCAGGGCTGCACTGTCTTGCTATCCAGCATATTGGCACAGTGATGGTGCAGCCCATGGGGATGCTTCGCCACTCCCTGTGCTGTTTGTCACTTGCTTTGCTGTCCTTTTGCAGGCTGGGAAGCACAATCTTATATGGAGTAGCTCTCCGACCAGCAGCAGTAGGTGAACATCTGGAGTATCATCCTTGGTGCTCCATCAGCAGCTCTCTGCATGTTTGGTTTTTCGGATGTCCTTCTTCCCCACTGCTGATAAAAATGAATTACTGCTGAAATTTTAAAGACCTGTCTATCATGCTCTGGTGGTGCATGGGAGCTAAATGTGGTGAAGAAGAAGAATTGGGGAATTCTGCTTTTGAGAAGGAGTTTGGTAGACTGGTGTTACTGGATGAGTCGCCTGATGGGGATGTTAGAGACAATGGCACTAACCTGCTTAGCAAAGATGGAGCTGACATAATGTGTTAGAGAAGTCAGAAATTGTTGTTGAGTTGGAGCTGAAAATTGCAGGATCTTGATTGCTATGGGTTGAGTTTCTCATCCTTCCCTTAGTGCTCTTTTCATCTGGAGATTGCTGGGGACAGAGAAATCAAAGCAAGTTGTTGGTTGTCTGTAAGAAGAAATTAAAAAAAAACCCAAACCAAAACTCTTATTCTAGTCAATATAATTCTCTCTGGTTTGTGCGAGCCATCGACTACCACGTTTAATTGGGAAACCGTGTTACAACCCACACAAGGTAATTGGACGCCTCCTCACATAATACATAAACTAGTGTAAAATTATCCGGAGATGTGAGTTCAGGGAAAGAAGGCGATGGTGGCGTGTTGGAACAGGAAGATGGTAAATTCACAGGGCAGAGGAGGTGTGCGTGCATCTCTACCAATGGATATCACAACTGGTAGGACAAGTGGCAGAAGGAATTAGAGGACTCAGTAATTTGTGATACTCTTGAATGGGGCTGGGCTTTTCCTTTGGAAGATACCTTATGTTCACACAAATGAGTTGAAAGGGTAATAAATGGGACTTGGACAACCTTTTAATGTTGTAGAAGAGAGCAAACTAAGCTGTTTTAAATTTAAATTTGTAACGTCCTGGAGTGAAACTGCCTGGGCTAATTTCACTGGGCCAAGGAAAGCTGTGCTGCATGTGGCTAGAATGACACTGAAATAGCCCCTTAAACATCCGTGTTTTGAGACTCAAAGGTAGGGATTTTATGTGCATTTGTATTATATGTGCCCATATCATCACTTACAGGTAAACTTAACATAGATGAATAAGAATTTCTTTTTTATTAACTTGCTTTTAAGGTGGATTAAACATCCATGTTTTGAGACTCAAAGGCAGGGATTTTATGTGCATTTGTATTATGGCCCATATAATCACTTACAGGTAAACTTAACATAGATGAATAAGAATTTCTTTTTTATTAACTTGCTTTTAAGGTGGATGAAGCTGAACTTGAGCAATTTGCAATAGAACAGGTCTTGAGTAGCCATCGTTTGCACATTAATAGCCAAAATCAAAGCTACAGCGAATACAGATTCATGGATTATTTTGTTGTTGTTGTGTCTTTGCTGTTTTCTGCCATTATGATCTTCCAGTATTTTTTGTGTGCAATTCTTTGTAGCTCCATTTTTGCCTTTTTTTTTTTTTATAAAGGCAACTTGAGAATCCCAGGTGCTCTATAAACACAGAAGAAAAACAAACAGCTTCTGTGGGAAAGTGTTCATTTCAGATTGTGGAGGAATGTTTAAAGGGATGCTCATATATCGAATATCTTGATGTTGCAAGGCAGTGAGGGATAGGTTGCAAAGGGCTTTGCAGTCTTACAAGGGAACAGGGAGCAAGTGTATCAATGGCAGGGTTAAATTTCAGGGTAAAGAAAATTGATTTTTTGCATGAAACTTCTGGATTGCTTGAAGTGATACACGATGCATATGTCAAAGCTGGCAAAACAAGGGCTGCAATAGTTGGAAGACAAGGTGGGGATTGCAATAGTTGGATGATGAGGTGGTGGGAGCTGCCGTCTTTCCTCATGCCAAGAGCCCATGAACACAAATGGATGACACAGGAGGTGACCAGGTACCTGCTGAAACTGGAAATGGGCTCTTGGAGAGCACTCAAGAGAAGAAAGTTCCTCTGAAGATAGCTGTGTGCACCTAAGTGAGTCTGGAAGATGTCTACATGATTTGTCTGTGTGAATGGAAACAGTGAGACCTGGGAAGGAGGAGAGGACAGAGCTGGGGAGTTGGAGGAGTGTTAATGAAGGTGTGAGGCAAGAGCTCGGTCAGGAGAAGCATCATGGGAACAGGGTTTAGCATTTGGACATTGCTAAACTTTTTGATTTCACCTCACAGCTCTGGTGTTTTACACCCGTTGCTCCCTGTGGTGGATTAGCCTCTGCAAACAGCCGAGCACCCACCCAGCCCCTCACTTCTCCCCATCCCCAGCTGGATGAGAGGAGAAAATAGGATGAGAAAGCTGATGGCTCAAGATAAAGACAAGGAGATCACTTACTAATTACCCTCATGGGAAGAACAGACTCAACTTGGCAAAAAATAATTTATTGCCAATTAAAATAGATTTAGAGTACTGTGTCCAGTTCTGGGGCCCCCAACACAAGAAGTACATGGAGCTGTTGGAGCAGGTTGAGAGGATGGCCATGAAGCTTATCAGAGACTGGAGCACCTCCCCTATGGAGGCAGGCTGAGAGAGTTGGGGTTGTTCAGCCTGGAGAAGAGAAGGCTCCGAGGGGACTTTATTGCAGCCTTTCAGTTCCTGAACAGGTCCTACAGTAAAGCTGGGGAAGGACTGTTTACCAGGGCAGGTAGCAATAGGACTAGGGGGAATGGCTTTAAACTGGAAGGTGGTAGATTTAGATTAGACATTAGGAAGAAATTCTTCACTGTGAGTGTGATGAGACACTGGCACAGGTTGCCCAGAGAAGCTGTGGATGCCCCCTCCCTGGCAGTGTTCAAGGCCAGGTTGGACGGGGCTTTGAGCAGCCTGGGCTGGTGGAGGTGTCCCTGCCCATGCATGGGTTGGACTGGAGGAGCTTTAAGGTCCCTTCCAACCCAAACCATTCTGTGATTCTGTGATAATGGTTCTTGTTCAGGTGTAGCAGGACCTGCTTCTTAACACGTTGATGCATATGAAAAAATCTCCCTAGAAGCGGGATAGGGAACCACAGACAGGTTTTAAAAACAAAGTTAAAACCCTCTGCATCTCCTGTGAATGGTTTGAATGAAGTAGAGACTGTGCCAGGTCCTGGTTCTGTGGTGCAACATCCGTTGCAGACCCAGGGTGGCAAGAACATCTCCACAGGAGCAGGAGGGCTGATTTTCATCTACATTAGAAAATGTATATATCCCTGCTTTGCCTTCATTTGTTCTTTTGACTCTGCAAGGCTGAACTTTGTCTTTCCTTCTCCTCTTTTTGGGACTTGAGACCCCCTCCCTTCCCTGGGTGTCCCTTGAGTTGTTGCTCAAGTGCTGCCCAGCCTGGTGAAATCTCTTGTGGAGCAGCGGATCCAGCTGTAAAATGAATAAAATGAGGTGGTGATTTTACTTAACACCTTTAAGGCTCCAAGTATCCCATGGCACTCATCAGAGCAGTGGGCTTAAAGCTGTTCAAAGCAGCAGCCCTCAACCTGGGCGTGGATGTGGTAGGTTTTGACAGATAGAAATGACCTAGTGGGCTCCCAGGCTGGTGTCCAAGAGCATTGAGCCTCTCAATGTCATGTTCTTCTCCAGCTGGACACGTGTTCTGGGTCCCAGTGTTTGGATGATGGGTTGGGACTCATTAGGGTTTGGTTCCTGGTTTGTGGCTGAGTTTGAGGCCTCATGCACCACCAGGAAATAATTGAGTGCCCTTAAAGTAGGAGAGCATGGTGGAAGGATTTCCTTAGGCAGGTCCCAAACCTTTGCTGGTGAAATACAATGGGAAATGTGTGGAAAGGAGTTGATTTGGCCCCAAATTGAGAAGTTTAATAATTAGGGCAGTGAAGGCACCTGGTATAATGGGAGCCGAGCTGGAGATGGGTTTGGCAGTGGGAGAGGCTGATGGGACCCATCCAGTTGCGCTTCTACACGGTGACTTGCAAGCTGGGACCTTGCTGCTCTCCTGGTGCCCATTGCATTGTGGAGAGGCAGCTTCTCTGCTGTCCTGCTCCTGCCTCGGTGGTTCCTCCTGGCCTTGGACCACATTTGGGTCCAGCTGGGGACAGTGTCTGTGTGGATCCTGTTTTGCCTCTTGACTGCTGTAGCTGCAATTTGAAGGATTTTATTTGAGGACAGTGTTTCTCCAATCCTTGCAAATACAGAAGTTGGGATCCTTTGTGCCCCTTTACACATAGCGACATAGAAAGAGCGACAGGCTTGTACTTTCTTTTCCCTTTTACCTCCACTGTAAATTAAAACCCTATATAACAACATCTCAGGCTCCTTTCTAGGTCCCAGAGGTGCTGTAATGAAGAAAACCAGCAGTCGTTTCAAGCCATGACCTAAAATAAGATCTGTCTTTCCAAATTTTCAAAGTTCCTGTATGTGTAAATCTCCTGTTGTAATGCATCTATTCTGTTGTTTGTTTTTTTTTTTTAAATTTTCTTCTTTTTCCCCTCCTAGTGCTGTATTTACCATGCTAGGTCATATTAACGGTCTTATATATTCTTGCATAAGAGATTTCTGTTTGTAGTTGTGCTTTTCAGGAAGAAACACTGCATGAGATGAGATACAAAGAACATTGTAAACCTCTCATTATCAAACAAATTTTCTGCAAAGACAAGGAAGATGCATGTTTGTAATACAATAACTTAGGTAGATGGTTGATCCTTTGCGTTCTGTTTGTAAACTAAAAATAAAGAAACCAACCAAAAATACTCAAACAGCAAAAACCCCAAACAAACAAAAAATCCTTTTAATATTTAATGGAGAAAAGTAAGGAGGCGATTTATTTGTGTAATAGAAACATCTCCACACGACGGAAGCAAGGGTACAATGTAAATAGCTGTGGGGGAAGGGGATCAATTCTTTTTTATGAAATTCAGATAGGAGCACTGATGGGTTGGTAGGTGCTGCTGTTGACTCCAGCCACGGGTTCAAGACAGACCTCCAGAAGAAACGTTCATGATCCAGAGAGCTTGGCTTGGAAGTCCTGACAAGCTTAGTGGCAAAGGAGACTTTATTTTACTGGATTCATGTGACACAGGTTCATCATTTTTGCTGTACATTAAATTATCTTTGCTACTGTGAGGACCAAAGAACAACGTCCTGGATGGCAGTGAAGCAGGGAGGTTGTGCTATAAGACAATGTGTATGCTGTGTGATTTGGGGTTTTGGGGAGGATCTGGAGGGAGGTGATGCTTCTTTCTTTTAGGAGCTTCAGTTTTTGCGTGCCAAGGGAGCAAGTTCCCAAACGGGTCACAGTAACCTAATCTGAATGTACTTGTTATCTCTTCTTATCAACTGGAGATTTTAAGGTGCTTTTCAGTGTTTTTAGTGTCCATCCTGTGATTCCTACCTCGGGAGGAATGGGAAAATGTTTGATATGGAGTGGCTATATCCCACCTGTACCCGGGGGAAGCAATGACTTTGCAAAAGAGAAATGCAGGCAATTGCCTCCAAAATTTGTTTTAAAAAGAGGTTTACCTGGCAGCCTCTCCATGCTGGGACTTACTCGGGATCGAAGGCTCCTGCCCTTCCTGATTTGGATGGCTGAACTTTGACATTGGATTTAAAGAGCATCACAAAATAGATTTTGAAGATAATGCTATAAAAAAGAAGGGGGGGGAGAAGAGTAGGGGAAGAAGCAGCATCCTCTCAAAGTCTTTTGCTTTCATTTTCATAGACATTCATAACTTAATGGAAAGTGGGAACTGGGCAAGTTTCAAGATGCTGGAGTTATCAAAAGAGTGGGCTTAGTGGACTTCCCAAGACAGCTGGTTGCTTCAGGATTTTTTTTTATTAATATTTTTTCGATTTTTATTACTCACTACAATACTTCTGGTGTGTTCATGTGTAGTTTTCTTGCACCAAATGAAGATCTGTCAATGCAAGCACAAGGCTTTACCCCCATGAGGTGCCTCAAAGGAGACACCTGAGTTTAGCAGTTAATTTGATATCTATATCGAAGGAAAAGCAGGAGCAGGGGAAGTGAAGGCAGAGAAGTGACCTGAATGGGCAGGACAGAGAAGAGGAAAGGGGGAAAGGTGCTTGTCACAGTTGCAATCAGCCCCAAATCCATTTGTTTCATTCAAAATTATGTTGGACCACCAGAGAGTAATCAAGTTAGCTCAGCTCTGACCAGGAACCTCAGTGGCTGGGTGACACTGCTTGAAGCCACCCCATATATTTTCTCTCTCTTTTCCAAAAGCTTCAGCCAGGCAGTTATGGTCCTTACATCCATGTATGTGCTGAGCTTTGCCACTGCGTGTAGCTCCAGTGATTTCAGTGGCAGCTGGGAAACAGATTATAAAGCCAGAAGGAATCACTCTCATTATCTATTCTGACCTTTTATGTAGCAAAAACCTTAAGTCTGTTCTTTTTCTTCATTTATTTTCCCTCTGAACTAAAGCATGTCTTTTAAGTGAGGGAGGGAAACCTGAATTTAGATTATCCAGCATTGGTTTTGTTGTTTTTATTTTCAAATCTCCACAGTAGATTTTTTCCCAGTGGTGATGATCCCTGCTGATGGAAATTATCACTTGGTTTCTAACTTGTCACTGAGTTAAAAGTTTGGCCAATGGTCAGCTGGCTTGTTTGGCTGATCAAAGAGGCAGTTAAAGATTATTTCCGTACATTGATGATGGATATGCCAACATTTACATGAAGCTGCACCAAAATCTACTTTTTGGTCAACCTAATTGTATCACAGTCCCAAAAAAGCTCTTAATTTCCAATATTTGAATAGCTCTCTGCATTCTCTTTTGATACGTGTTTCTGTGTTTCATAGAACTTAGCAGTTGAGTTGGTCCCAATATGGTCATGCCTGGATGAAGGACTGAGGAGTGCAGAAGTGACCTTCCCATGTCAGCGGCCCGTTAGCACGTTTTTAATTAATTCTACTGCTCCTTGTGTGATCTTAAACTGTTTCTACAAAGTCATTGGTAGTAACAACGCAGGGCCAGCTGAAAATCCAACCGCATTGGCCTGTTCTGGACATGTGTTTCATCTCTGGTTATTACATATATGTAATTATAGCCTGATACCTTGTGGTTGATGAGTTCTTTATTCTGGGACATGCTGGATTTCTTTGTTTGTTCAAGGTGGTGCTCTACCTCATGGATTTCAATGTTGTCACCCTTATAAATGTGACACGTCACTGACTTCAATGAGCCATAGTTTCCTTAAATCCATACTGATTTCAGTATTCACCAACTATTTCTCATGGCTGAGCAGTAGGTTAAGAGTAGCTGCAGAACCAATGCATTGAGCTACCCCTTGCTGGAGAGAAAGCAAGGGTTAAATTCCGCACCACATGAGGAAATTAAAATATTCTCCTTATTCTCCTTTAATAATTGAGTCCAAAATCATCTGTTTTTTCCTTTTTTTGGGTTTCTGTCATGGTTTAAGCCCAGTCCATAACTGAGCAGCACGATGCCCCAAAAAGGGCCAGTCAAAATAAGGACTGGGAGGGCTTCTCACCACTTAAACAGGGCACAGACACAAGACAGACTCAGCATAAGGAATAAAAAACAAAACAATTTTAATCTGTTACCAACATCAGAGTAGAACAATGGGAGATAAAACCAGATCTTAAAGTCAAAACACCTTCCCCCCACCCCTCCCTTCTTCCCAGGCTCAACTTTTGTTTGCGGTTCCTTCACCTTTCCCCTTCCCCTTTGCCTTGAGGTGCAGGGGGATGGCAGTGGGGGTTTGCGGTCGGTTTTGTTTTCCCACCACATCCTGTGCTTTCTTAGGAGTAGGGGAAAAACAACTCAGCCCAGTGTCTCTCTGCTT
>NW_010186194.1:0-17217 GCF_000695765.1 Mesitornis unicolor
ATCTATACAGGAGGACAGAGCAACCTCCACCCAAAATGAGACCATTGGTCTAGCACTTAGTTCACTGTGCAGACCTGGGCAATGGTTTGATACAAATCTTCACTTCGTGTTTCTGAATGCATAGTCATTTGTTAATACATTAAACTACTGGGTGTGAATGCTCAGATTAATCTCTATTATAGCAAACCATGAAGAAAAGTGTTATTAGCTTGTGTTAACATGGGTTGCTCCAGATTATTCAATTTAGCAAAAAGCTACAGAGGCTGAATATAGATTGTTTTCTTGTACATATAACACGAGGCTTAGAAAAAGATCTCAGGGAATGTAATTTATAACTATTTCCTTTTCTTGTTGTCTCTGGTTTTGGTAGGACTTGGCCTGGATGCTGACCTTCTATATCAGATTCTTTTTTATTTATGGATCACTATTAGAAATTAAGAGTCTCCTGGCATATTATTTCATATTCAGGTGATATGTCTTTAGAATGTTCCTCAGCCGCCTTCTACATATTCTTTCCATCTGTGCCTGCCTGCCTTTCTCTGCCTTTGTTTATCCTTCCATGTGCTCCTTTATCACCTCATTTTTTGCTTAGTTTTTTAAATCTGTAAAGTTAAACAAAGACTCTTCTGCTTAATTGTTGATTCGAGTTTTATGTCACCTCATTGGCTCTGGCAGCAAAGAGACTTCACTGAGCGCTAACCAAACTGAGAAATATTTACCTTACATAACATGCCATGTTTTGGGTGTTGGGTCTGCTACCGGCTAGAGAAAGAGCATGTTTAACAGAAACAGCTCCGTCTGGGCTTGCAAATGCCAGGGCATTATCCAGAAACATTGGCTTAAGTGGACAATATGCTCTTCACTTTGATCCATTTACTGATTCTAGTATGGTCCATGGCTACAGATAAAACAAGATGAACACCAGGCTACATCAGTTTCATTACAGAACATATTAAATGATCAAGAGTTTCACCAGGAAGTATGAAACTTTCAGGTCTTGAAAGTTCTGCCAGGTGCTGGTGTTCAGCCCTGTATCTGTAAGTCTGGCTATGTTGCTATTTCAATGGCTTATCATTGACTTACTGACCTGTTACTGAATTTGGACCTCTTGTCTGACTGCACAGGATGCTGGAGAGCAGCTGGTTTGTCTGGGTTTCACAGATGAACCACATTCCTATGCATATTTACTACGACAACAATTTGGACTGGATGTCTACTCAGGTAAAGTATTTTCCATTCTTACGAATTGTGGCCATACAGGTACAAATTCCAACCATAAGGCAAGCAAGTTCTCTATTGCACTAAGGGTGAAAACCTGACAGTAACAGGGAAGTGGAGATTAGTAGGATAACAGGATTCAGTTATGGTAACAGTAAAGGAGGTCAGCAATGACATGTTCACGGGCAATCTAAAATCAGAGTTAGTTCCCAGCTCTATTTCTTAAACATACTCACCTCTCCATTCATTGCATCATCCTGTCTTGGACCTTTTCTGCTTATGTGGAGATGGAAGGTTTTTGTCCTGTTCTTGCTGAGCAATTTCACAGAACGCTGGTGTGGTGTCTCCTCTTTGCAGAGAGACTTATTAGAGTCCAGCAGTAAAGACTGATCACCGCAGAAGTACCCCGCCATCTCTGCCTTATCTGCAGACACAGGTTTGAGAAGATCCAGGGGGAAATTTTTGAGTGTCTGTTCACATGCATTCACAGGAGCACAGAGCCAACTCCTAGTTTCACCATGGCCCATGTTAGCCAGTCTGTGTAACCCTGCTGGTCCACAAAGCTGAAGGAGGATTATGATCCCTAGCTTGAGGTAGCTCAGCTTAAGCTAAAGGAAAACAATAGCCTGGAGTAGCAGAGCATACTGTGCTCTTTAGACAAACTGAAAAGCTCCAGTCACTGATCTGTACTGACTTTGCTTTCTTTTGTCCTCCTATAGCTCCATGCAACATGCAATGTGGAGCAGTCTCTGTTCAATGACTGGTTTACTGGGCATCTGAACTTCCAGATTGAACACCAGTGAGTATGCATCCTGAAATTTCTTCCCTGTTTTTTTTTTAAATATTTTTTTCTTCTGCTATTCTTTTATTTTCTCTCTTCTTCTTTGCTCTGAATTCTACAAATAGTTGTGAGGCACCAGTGAGTTTGTCTTTAAAAAGACTGAAAACCCTAAAGAGAATCATAATGTAATTAAAACCTTCACTGGATCCACAGGTGGGTGAGAATGACTAGTGAAAATTGAACGTGGGCAGAATCTATGAAACCATACAGACAACAGCAGGGGCTATCCAAAGTAGTAGCTGGACATCATTAGTGAAAATGTACATGCTAAAGGACCCTGGTTATAGTCTGACACAGTAGTTTAAGCTGACCTATGCTGACTACTCACACTATTACTCTAGAGGCTGAGATACGCAACTGAAGGATGGTCTCAGCTCCTCTTCTGTGCTATGGGCATGGTTACTTCTGGAAAAAAGGGAGATGGGAGAAGCAGTTTCTTCCAATTTATGGCATCACTCAATTTGGAGAAATGTCGCTTCATTTGCTACAGACAAGTGTGGAAAATAACAGAGGGGGAAAGCAGGGAAGGCTTATGAGTTGCTTGTACTAAAAGCAGTCGAAGGGTAAAGAAGAGCCACAAGTAGCTAAAGAACCTACTCAATGGAGCTGTGTGGTTCCCGGGAAGTAATGATGAATGCAAACATGTGAAAGGTAGTATTTCCTACGGAGCACTGAAAGAAAATTTGTCTGTCTTCTGTTCACAGCCTATTCCCCACCATGCCAAGACACAACTACCACAAGGTGGCTCCTCTGGTGAAGTCCTTGTGTGCCAAACACGGCATTGAGTACCAATGCAAGCCGCTGCTCACAGCTTTTGCAGACATTGTGCAGTAAGTAACACCACACTGGCAAAACGTTGCAGAAGGATGTAGGAGAGACTGGAAGCCTAAGAGGAAGTGTTAGCTGCTGCTTCTCTTACAAATCAACACACAGAAACCCTCACTTCCCTTGTCCCCACCAACACTCCCCTAAGGAACCCTGTATAATGTGACCTCTTGTGCTCTCTTTCTCTCTCTTTCTCTCTCAGCTCTCTGAAGAGTTCAGGAGAGCTCTGGCTTGATGCCTACCTGCACAAATAAGAAGACAAGGCTTGACGGTACCATTCGCAGCCTGCCACGTCTTTGCATTCCCAACAAGCTGAGGAGCAAGGACCACAAGGGACTCTATGGAAGAAGAAAATGGATAAGAACTGAAGGATATGATTCCAATAGATATGAAGTTGCCTGAATTTTGCTTCTGGTCTTTCCTGGTGCTTTGTTTCAGAAATGGTAAGAGTGGATATGGCAAGCAGGAGATGAATGGTTACAACAGGGAGAAAATCACTGCCAACTGTGTCTGAATCAATGTGGCCAAGAGCATTTCTGAGCCTGAGTATGTGTTCAAGTCAGATTATGGACTGGTGCAGCAGCACACACTGAACTTCATGTCACAGTCCTCTGACCAGTGTTGTTTTGGGCACTCCTCATATGGAGGGTTTAATGCTTAATAGAACTCTTGCTTATTTGAAGTAATTTGAAATTTTACAGGACTTGGAATTAACATGGTGTTCCAGCAATGCACTAAAATCATCATAAATTATAAGAAACTACTTATCACACTTAGAGTATAGCAATTGCAATATGCAGTTGAGTAACAACATAAATGTGTTTCCCATTACTGTTCTCTAGAGCATCCCCCTTTGTCAGGAAGAAATGCATGGGTTGAAACCAGCTCAAGCCCGCTGCTCTCTTCCAAATTTCTTTATTCATTGTTTGGTTTTTGTACTTCGTGTTGGGCTGACCCATGTGTACACTCCCCATGCTGGTCTGGCTGAGTTATATACAACCATGAGGTCTCCACTGTAAAGTCTGTGCCCCAAAGTGCTCTCAAACACTTCATGCCTGTACTCCTTCATGCCACATCCTTTGTCTTCACTTTTCAAAACTGCTACTATTACACCAGATCTGTATTTCATTATGTTAATGGACAGCTCTATCTCATTCTACATAGATAGCAGCAACGAGCAGTTACTCTACATAAGGCTATGATCATACTACAGAAAGATAAACCAAAAGTAAAATAAATTAGCCATAGACATTTGATCAAATAGGAAAGTTGCTGTTACAGCTAAATCAGCTAAAACAATGTTGCAAACAGGCCAATAAAAGGTCAGACTGAGCCAGCCTGACAAATTTCAGTTCTGAAGCTTTGCAAACTCAGTACAAAGCTGAGCCATTATTTGGCTTCGCATAATTCATATAAATCATAAATCCGTTATAATAACTAAATTACTGTTATAATCAGTAGAACCAAGTCGCAAATTTCTGCAGCTGAAGCAAGTTTAATCAACTTTGTGATGGGGAACAGATTTATTCCTTCAAACAGATGAGCTGGAAGGGAGCAGGAAACAAAGGATGGAGGAAGACATGGGGCTGATCAGAGATTTCTTATTGCTCCCATTTATGCCCAGGCCCTCAGAGTCTCCTAGGTTTCTGTCCATGGAGCAGAACCTGAGGGAAATTTCTCCACAGATTCCTTCCACCCTGAAGTTCCACTCAGGGCAAAGCCCCACACACTGATCTGGCATCACTGAGTGGTGGTGCTGACCTCTGTGCTCTCTCCTCGGGCTCCCCTGGCCTCTCTTTTTCCTCAGGGTGTCCCTGCCTGCCCTACAGCTGGGCAAGAATGGCCTCACTCTACATTCTTTCCTTTGGGTTTGCATTGTAGCATTTTCACTTTTGCCTGTACCTGCTAAGAAAGAAAGACAGAAAGAAAGAAAGACAGAAAGAAAGACAGAAAGAAAGATGTGAGTCAGCTTGTGGTTTTTGTAATTGCCTGGGAAGGAGACAAGAAGGGTAAAGGGGCCCGGAGATGAGAACTGGGCGCTGCAAAGAGGAGAGAAAGACAGAAAGACAGAAAGACAGAAAGAAAGAAAGAAAGATTGCAGAGGGATGGGCTGGAGGCAGCTGGGGCTGGGGAGGATCAGCTGCTTCGGCTCCCCACACAGCTGAAGCTATTGTCTTTATTGCTCCCAGCAGTAGAGATTTGGGGTCTCCTAGCAGGCAGCAGCATATTTTGGAAAAACAACTTAAAAAGACCAACAAGAAACAATGCAGGCAGAAATGTCTCCATGGGCAGACCCCCCTAGCCAAGACTGCTAGGACAAGAGCTTTGGGAGACGGTGAAGAAGCAGCTCCCTGACTGCTCAGGATGAGTGTAAATGTACTGGATCTGGTTGGGATGGAGTTAATTTTCTTCATAAAAACCTGTATGGTGCTGTGACTGATAATGAAAGCAGTGTTGATAAGACACAGCAACAGCTAGTGCTGAACAGTGCCTCCATGTTGACACCACCTTCCCTATTTCTCACTCTGTCTCCCACAAAATACAGGCTATGGGGTCAAGTCTGTGTTACGGTGAGGTGCCTGCATTCACCAAAGTCACTCAGAGGCACCAGGTGCTCTTCAGAGGTCTCTCTTCTAAACCTGCACGGCACAGAGATGTACACAGATGCCTGTCCTGCACACCAGGTAGCCTTGGGTGATGCCTGAACACAAGAAAAGGAACCCACAAAGCCATGGTGGACATCAGAGAGCACTCGTAAACCACTGGATAGGGTTAGGTTTAGATTTTGGGTTGGGATTATCACTAGAATAAGGTTTACAGTTAGAGTAGGGCTTCAGGATTAGGGTGAGGAGTTTGAGTTTTGTTCAGGATGAGCATTTGGTTATGGATTAAGGGTAGAGTTCATGTTATTGCTGAGGTTAGCGCGAGGGATTGGCACTGTGAGGCGCCTGCATTCACCAAAGGCACTTGGAGGCACCTGGAGCGCTTCTGAAGGTAATTTTCAACCACCCTGTGCAGCATAGAAATTTTTTCATTTGATTTTTTTTCCTCCTATCTACATGAATTAAGAGTTACAGGTTATAAGTTACGAAATCCTATGACCTGAGTGGTGAATAAGTGAATTCATGTGGCAGACCAGTCTAGGCAACAGGGGATTGAGCCCGATTGTCATAGGTTTTTTCCATATTTCTCGATGAGCTCATGAAATAAAGTTTAAATCACAGAGTGTGCTGTCCTGTAAATCTGAGAGATCCAGACTGCGACAGGCACTAACCCTAACCTGAAATCTAATATGCCCCAACCCAAACATTATCCCTAATGGCCCTAACCCTCAGTCTAACCCAACTAGGCCCTAAAGCTAACCTAACCCTAACTCTAATGGCCCTAACACTAAAAGAACCTTGAATCCCCATGGGCCCTAACAATAACATTAACCCTTACCTTAACAAACATAACACTAGTGCGAATAGGCCCTAACTCTATCTTTAATAGGCCCTAACCCTTACCCTTACCGTAACCCTAACAGTAAGCATTACTCTGACCCTGACGACCCTAACCTTAACCCCAACCCTAACACGTACAGGCACTAACCCAAACCTTAACAGTCCCTAACACTTAAGTCTAACCCTAATGGCTCTAAGCCTAACCCTAGTTCATTCAAACAAACAAATTTGAGGATTTTTTTTTTACTAAATTCAGTAAAATGCATTTTTTTACTTCCCATGCCTTGATACAGTAGAGGAATATAGTAAATTTTTGCAGCTCATTTATGCTGTATAGTTACAGAAAGTCGTATCATGTTTCTAAGCATCCTAGGAAGTTCAGGGGGGCAGTAAGCTTCCATGCCTCTTGGTGAGGTGAGCTTTGGAAATGAACTTGAGAGTTTGGATTACAAATAAAATTAGGTGACAAAGGTGGGATGAGAAAGCAGGGAAAGGGACAGAGTTGGACAGTTGCTTATGAAAGTTTGGCTTGCAGGAACGACAGGTGTGTGAACTCATCATGATGCAGAGCTTCTCATGCTCCAGCCCACATCCTGGCATATTAATTTTTAAATCAGCCTCACCCAAGGTGTAGTGCCAGCCATTTGGACTCAAACAATGGTCACGTACCATGAGGGAACAAGACTACAGGATCCAGATTCAAGGTTTTAAGTAAGCCACAGACTTTTGTGTGTCAAAGCTCATTAAGGCAAGGCTTATTAAGCTCATGCTTATTAAGGCAGTTTTGAGAGTTCAAGAGTAAACTGAATTTCCTGATTGGACTCAGATTTTAGCTCTGCCAGGCGTAAGATGAGTCAGAGAGAGAGGCTGATCCACGTACTTTGAATTGAGAGGAGGCAGTATCTTTCCGTTAATTAGTAAGAGAGCGCATTCTTTGTCCGAAGAGGGTACCATCATGAGTACATACTCAGACCCTGCAATAAAAGACTAACTTTTGGAAAGGGGACTTTGGGAACAAAAAAATTAATTTGGGTATCAGTAGTTAAGACCACTTTCTTACAATAATTAAAATGATGAGGTTAATAAATAGGGATCTTGCCTGGTAAAAAAAAAATATATATATAAGAAAACCTCTGATTAGATAATGCATGGACTTTGTGTTGTTTGTGCTATGATTATACAGCACTGATTTCTACTTAAAACCTTTAACCCAGTACAGTCAGCTGGAACATGTAACAGATTTGTTATTAAGCCATTTTCTGCCCTGGAAAATGCGCAGTTATGTTTAGAGGGTAAAAGCACAAAGTACGATTCCCAAACCATGGGAGTAAAAGAAGTGATTCCTGGAAACTACAGAAGTAAGGAGTAAAGCAGGACTCTATCAGTTAGTCACAAACACATTTCCACTATTTCAAAAAACCTTTTTAAAATTACTTTAAACAGTTTTAAAAAATAATTTCTATGGGTAGTTGAGAGCCTGATTTTGAAGAACGGCTTTTAATTTTTCGACCCTTGACATTATTTGCCTTCTAGTGCAATTTGCAGCCATAACTCCTGTAAGTCAAAACACAATAAAAAGAAGAAAAGAGCTGCAAATACATTCATTAGTTGAGGATTCAGCAATGTGCACAGGAGGAAAGGTGTGCAAAAAGGTTGAGCAAGACTGAGGTGAAGGGCGGTGGATAAATGTGGAATAAAGCCTAAGCAATATGGATCAACGCCAAAGCAAACAGGAGGAGCTGCCAAAATTTCCCCAGGTATCTTTGACCAATCTTATCAGTATGGTAGGCAGTGCAGGTTTAGATGAAAGGCTGCCTGTGTTACCTTGGCAAAAAATATAATAGCTTGGTGAGACAGACAATATCACTGACAGCCAAAGAAGGAAACATATACAAATTATAGAACCCAACAGAAAAACATTTAAAAAAATTACTCTTATGTAAAGAAATTATGGTACATGAAAACAGAGCAGAAGTAAAATTAGCATCACCACTACAATATCTACTCTGAATGTGAAGAATTATGGAAATAATACAAAATATTAACTGACTTATTCTGAAATACAGCCTTTATTCCTGCAACTCTGAAATGCAGGTTCACTGTATTCCAATGGTCATAATTTGAAATAGGAAGTCCAGGACAGACAAGTTCTACTGGATATAATATTGAAAATCTGAAATTAAAATGAACGCTTTTTTTCTGAGAAATCCTCTCTGAAAAATAGTATGATTTAAGAACTATCAGTCTGCGTGACAAATTTTGTTTTATATATGGCACCTCATATTAATAATTAGATATTAAGTAAATGAAATAAGCACATTCAATGTCTTCTGTATTATAAAGCTGAATGGTAAATAATTTAAAACCCTTCATCTTTAACCAAAAAGCTGCATCTGTTATTAAAATGTTGACTGATCTTAGCCAAGCTTTCTATAGTATAATCACACTGTTTATTTAATGAAAATGTTCAAACTATTCCTCATCCTGCAGTCTTCACAAACTTGTACATATGTCTATTACATGTATAACATCACTAAAAAAAGCTGATAACTAATTGTTTCAAATCTAAAAGAAGAGCAACATTTAGAAAAGAGTGTCAAAAGCACCTTGGACTCTACACATCTGCAATAAGTAAAGCAGGGAAAATGGTGCTTAGAAACGTGGCTTAGTAGTGAACAGGTTATGGTTGGACTCTATGATCTTAAAGGTCTTTTCTAACCAAATGACTGATTCTATGATTCAGTGAGCAGAGATTTCTTCATTCTTGCTTTTTCAACTTCTCTTCACAGTCAAGAACCTGTAGGCAATCTGAGAACTATGATTAGGTAGAGCTACGTGGATACACCTCCTTCGTATTAGCCAATTTTGATTTTCCCCCTCATCTCAAGCTACACAGAAAGGAAGAGCAGACTTAATCGCTTTCTTTAACTGGGTTTAATAGAAAGATTAGAGGGAAAAAATGTGAGGCAAAAATATGTTAGACTTCTGTTAACGATTAAACCTTTAAGGAGAGCAGCTATTACATAATTTAAAGCAGCAGTGGTTTGGCCAGCTTGCTGCTTCAGCAGAGCCAGCTGGGAACAGGTCGTGCAGACCTCTGCTCAGGCAGGGGGTCAGCTGTGTGCCATTTGGGCAGACATTGACTACAGCAGTCAACAAAAGACGGTGTTTGATCAAACAGGCGATTTACTCTGCATGTTTTCCTTTGATCTGTTATATCAAGACAATGCTAATGTGAAGAAACATCATTTTAATCGAGTTGTTTTCAAAAAGCGAGGAGGAACCAAAAAGAAGGCTGGACATGAGCTAGAGGGGTGAAGTAACTGCAGTGGACTGAATAAAGCAAGCTGAAGGGGAAGCGAGAGATGGGTGTTTGGGTTCAGACCTCCCAGACACCCTCACCCTTTCACAGTCTTACAGACCAACACAGTCCAAGTACAGAAAAAGAGATATCAGCTTCCACAAGAACTTCGTTACCTGCTTCTTCACACATTTCCAATGGCAATCGCATCAGCATCTGTGAGCGAAAGCCAGACTGAAAGCTGAAAACTCACCCAATTACCATCCCAGGGAAGGCTGCCTTAAAGTATTTTGTACTATCATTCTCCTTGGGGAGTGTTGCAACTGCAACTGTCTGTAAACAGTATCTCCCATCATCCTTATTCCTCAATAATTCTTACAACATACATGCACAAGGTCAAACAGAGATGTCTGAGACTTCAGTGTAAAAAACAGGAGAGAGATGATTCCTCCCCAGCTATTTGTTTGTAGAAGAGTGCATCCACTTGTACGTCAATGCTGTTGCTGTCAATCCTGAATCAACAATTACTGTGAGACAAGGATTTATTGCACTGAAAAAAAAAAAATCAACACAAGATAACAAGGTTCCCAATGTTGGTCAAAGTTTTAAAATGTTGAAATGTTTTAAGATGTTGAAATCTGAGAGGAATGAGCAAAGAATAAACACTTCACAGACTCAGCAAAATACATAAGGAAAAACTATTTTACTCTAAGGGTTACAGAGCACTGGCCCAGGCTGCCCAGAGAGGTTGTGGAGTCTCCTTCTCTGCAGACATTCAAAACCCGCCTGGACGTGTTCCTGTGTGACCTGGTCTGGTGATCCTGCTCTGGCAGGGGGATTGGAGTGGATGAGCTTTCGAGGTCCCTTCCAACTCCTGAGATTCTGTGATTGTGTGAAATCTATATAAAACATTTTAGTGATTTATCACATGCTACAAAACAAGAAATGAAGTTTTACTTCTGACTTGTTCCACTATAGCTTTAGCATTATAGTATTTGAATCAAATCATTGGACCCAACTTTGATTACAGCAACCAGGCAAAACATCTTTTATAACCCTGTAATGATTTGGATGAGATGGATTTAGATCAAGGTGAACATTTCTGACATTTTCAAGAAACTACAAAGACATTGTCTGCAAGTTCTTCTGAAAACAATTGCAAAGTAACAGGTGTCTACTGTTTTCTTTTTCAAGGTAAAGAGCAACGTATCATCATTCACTGAAACAGGTCAGGCTACAACTTAAAGGCTGAAAAACATCACCATTAATCACATTTCAGTACTAGACCTCCGTGATCTAGCTATTTTCCTCTGGTAAGCAGGATGCAAAAACATTTTACTTTTTCTATTAAAAAAGTACAGCTTTCAATTTACCAAACTGTAGCATGTAACCTGAAAATAAGAATCAGCACAGCTTGTGAGGGCCCATTTACTCTCGGACTGCAATGCAGTGAGATTTCCAGAAGTTTGACTTTGGGTGGAACCCTGCCAGAACAAAGCTCAAGCTTTTCTCACACAACTAAATCATACAGGCTCTCCACAGCAACCCAGGCTGTGGAAGCGTCGGCATTACCAGTGAACTGAGTATCAAGCTACTTCACTTACTATTTTTACCCCACTGCCTCATTGTTTAGACTTGATTAGCTTTCTTAGGCTATGTAAATATTCAACCCTTTACAACCATTTGCAAACATAGGGCTTTTTTTCAGGAATCTTCTTCAGCCTAAATGATCCATTCCCACAACTGAAAAATCATCCTGAATTAGAAGAGGACCACAGAACGTCTCAGGTGTGAGAAGTTTTCACAAGAAATCATTGATCCTTTCTCAATGGGACAGATGAGAAAGGGAACATTAAGGTACCTGCAAAGCATCTCTCAACAGTTATTTGTGAGAAGATAGTACAGCACAGGCTACAGAAGGTCTTTAGCTCTTAGTCTGGATTCAAGAGCTAAGTGGGAATTTAGCAATTACTGACAGACAAACCACAAACCTGGCAAAATTGTCTTTATTTCATTTACAATCAAACTAGAGCTGTAGTTCTTTTCCCAGTTCTGTCCAAAATGGCCTCATGCAACTGCTTACGTTACAATCTCCACACTAGTTGAGTCAAGGCTACACTCAAGTCCAGCTTTGCATATCATGACCTGTGTCATGATCACACAACTGCGCACCCAAACACTGGTTCAGATTAAGTTTTGCGATATTGCTTGGGAAGAAAGGTCAAGTTTTACCATGCACCACATCATCTTCATGGCTAGGTTCAAGAAAGGAATTCAGGGCTTATTTTTTCCAATGTTCCTAAAGGGGTAACTATCTGATGCAAACCTACCTCACCCTTTTTCCCCTGGAGAAGATTTAGCAACTCCATACAATCCCTCATCTCCCAGCACAGCCCACTTCAACAAATGTCCACTGCAATTCTGGAGTCTGTTGCTTGCTTTTGGCTACTCAAGTCCAAACTCTTTGGAAAAGGGAAAACAACTCACAAATAAAAGGAAAGGGCCCACAAGAAGGAGAGGAACTCCAGGAAAAGCTGTAATTTCCAAAACAAGTTTCAAATTCATTCCTAATTCCACATACATGTATCTAAAACAAAACAGTAATAGGAAAGTGTTGAGCAATTCTCCTTTACACATAACTGAAAATTGTATTGCAACAACCAACCTGCCAAAGGAATATTTGATTTTACTTGAGCAGAACACAAAGTCAAAATATAAGTGAGGTTGTGTCCTGTCATGTAAACAGTCTTATTATTCTCAAAGTAGCTGTAAATTGATTTATCATCTTGTTTATTTGAAGAAATGCATTATTGTTCTTCTGGTGTTGCCTAACCCTCTCAATGCCTTTTAAGAAACGGTCAAGTTTTACTGTATAATACAGTTTAGCGGCACAGAACATAAGTCAGCCTTTTGACCACAACTACACTGAAATTGTGAGTTTTCAGAACAAAGGCAGCTGCAGAAGGCACACACCACAGTACTGCACATGATGTTTCTTCTCTCTTCTTCATTCCCTAGTGCTTCGTTTTCTTTTCTGACTTAATACCAACCAAATTTCAACCCAACCTCCACTCTAAACTAGTAGAGCTTAGAGTAGAATTTATTAGTGATAATCATTTATGGGCATGGTCAGATAAAGGCCACGAGGACAAAGTTAATAAAATAGCTGTCCACGTTAAACACCCTACTAAAACCCTCATGAGTTCATGTCACAGTGCCCTCTCCACCACATCGTAAGGAGGTGTATTTAGCCACTTATTTTGTAAAGGTTACCTTACAATGTACAATGAGGCATGAGGCATATAGTTCCTTGCTGTGAAACAAAAAGCAGTCATTTAGGAAAAAAGGAGTTGCAGTAAGAAAAGCAGAACGAACCACTGGGGTAACATAGATGGTAGAATAAATCTCTGTACTGAAAGGTTTTTAAAAGGCTATTTGGTAAGTGCTGTATTTCAACTCTACATACTCTATTAAACTGTTACTGTCCTTCACTAAAATTTGAGTGAACTGCAGTGCAAAACTAGACAACCTTGTGACAATTCTGTAAATTGCCACCAAAGTTTACAAATCAAAAATGAAAGGTTCTTCAGCAAAGAGAGGCTTAAGTAAGGCATCATCAAACAAAATCCACAGTAAAGTGGGACAGCAACTTTTTCCCTTCATACGGTACTCGCAATGGTAGGCACTGCTTACTGCAGATGTGAGTGGCATTCCCATTTCTGGAGGCGTAGGAAATTAAACAGAAAGTTCGTAAGTAGTAATTTCACATATCAGAGCTGACCAGAATGTAGTGTCTGGCCCCTACATATGAATTCCAAGCATCAGCCTTGAGTCCAAGGCTTTTGTTGGCAGTCAGGGCCTGTGCAGGTCAAGTAAGTTTTGAAATAGATACTGATCACCCTGAACTCCAACAGCTTCTGCATGACCTCCAGAAAAACAGATGAACTTATGAACTTTCTAGATTAAAATAAACTGTTTGGAAACATTTGCACAGGAAACAGACAACATGTTGCCAAGAGGTCTTTAAATTCAGTTTTATTTCAGAAATAAAAGAGGAAGACAATATAATTAATTTAGCAGACACAACCAAAATTAAAGATTAAGCCTTGCTCATTCCTCTCCAAAACTCATTAAGATTCCATGTTCCAGCAAGAACTGTTCCCACCCTCTCTCAGGTCCTACCTGCCTGATCAGGTAAAAATCCAACTGAATCCCAAAACAGAGTTGGCCATCAGTTCATGTTATTTTACTGCATCTATAGCTGTTTTTTCACAGTAGGTTAGTAGATTAACGAGTCTGAGAAATAGCTTTCTACAAATGTAAATGGAACAGCTTTTAGTAGCTACATTTAATTTCTGTCATAAGGAATGAAACACAACCAACATTTTACTCAAACTACTGCATATTATAATTTTACTCCTGGAAAGCCAAAAATGAAATTCAAAGGAAGAGTCTACAAATACACACAGATAACTATTTTATTAGAAGTATTGAGCAGTATCAACTTTTTAATATGAACAAGTTTATCTGTAAGGATATTCACAGTATCATTATAGAATCTCTACTGTGTGATTTAGTCAGGGAAGTTTTACAATTAAAAAAAATTAATCAGTATTAAACTTATGTTTGTTTCTAGAATGAAGACAATTTTAAATTATGAATTTCCTTTAAAACACTGCATGTTAACAAACAATAAAGCACTAGTGTTGGAAGGCACTAGGATTGTTAGCTTGCATTCCCTAGTTTCCAATATAGATACAGGCACTTGAAAGCTTAATAAAACCAAGCCTGTAGAATACTTCTGTATTTGTGTGGAAGTCTGCTACATTCATTAACATCTTCAACAACAGTTGTAAGGACGCAAAAATCAGAGTAAGTCTCTGCAGCACACTTTACAAGTTGGATCTTTCTTTGGCAGACACACGAGATGCGGACTGTGTGTATGTCCTAATTACATCCTAAAAAATAATACAAAAGAAATATTAAGAGCAATTTCCATTAAAAGCAGTTAAGGGAACTTCAGAAAAAAATGAGTACTTGAAGCAACAGTTTTGATATTCTAAGCAGTAACCACTGAGCCAGGGAAAAGCTTGTGGAAATGTTTCATCACCATTACAAACAGCAGGTCATCATTTGGTCTGAAGGATCAACCTGAACACAGCACATATCCTGTACAGCTATCTTCCAGAAGCCTTACAAAAACGCAACTGAAACAAGGTAATTGTACATCACTGATTAATCAACATTTAATTAAATGTAACTGGAGTGATGTTCCTTCACTTTGTAATTCTACATGCACGGATTTCTGCCATTTAAACCAAATGAGAATCAAGACCAATTTCTCACTTTCTTGGATTTACAAGAGAAGGCAAGATAATTCATTCACAGTCAGCCAATATTCAACTACAGAAATCATTAGCATACCTTTTTCGCATTTTCAGCGTTGTACTTGTCCAGCAACACCTGAATACGAGCACCATAGTCAGGATGAACATCAGTGAAGTTCTTCACCTAAACAGGAGGACGGAACAGAAAAGGCAACAAGTTTTCCTCCACTTCACATGTATTCTTTAACACATTTTCTGCCCTGTGGCCTACAAGCAGCACGTATCACAGGAACAAGAGTATGAAAACTCCTTCCCAGAAGTTTAATTCTGACCAGGCAGAAAGGAGCTATGAACATCTTCCAACACTATTTCTATTATCTCACATAGAGCTCTTTCCTGATTTAAACAAAGTTCCACTGGGAAGAAGAAAGATTCAATCCCTTTCTGGCCCTCACTGCCTTTTCCTTGTTTATAGCAAAACATTACACTGGCAGTGACTCAATTTTGAAGCACCAAGCTAAACACATAAAGACATTCTTGAAGTTCAACATCAATCCCATTATTCCCATCAGGAAAGTTATTTTAACACGCTACATGTTATTTATATTATGTACATAGGCACATATTTAAGTGTTCTGTACTGATAATTTCTGCATAAGAGAAATCTAAAAGCTGCCTGCTCAGATAAGAACTCCTAATCTTCCTTTCCATAAGCATACTGCCATTTTGACAAAGTTACTAGACTGCAAGAAAATCTGGAATGAAGAGCAAAGGCTAAAAACCAAATAGGCCACTTACAGCTCTCTTCTGAATGAAGAGTTGTGCGTCTTTAAGGTGATCAGCAATGTTTTTACACAGCCTTTGGCGTTCATCCTCCTTCAGCACTTTGGTATAGAATTCTCGCACCTTGTGATTAGAAGGAAAGCTTTATATTAAAATTCCCAAAAGCAAGTCATTCTGCCTGCAGCAGCCAACAGTACTTACTAGACTTTTAGGATTTATTATTACTGAAAAATAATAGCTTTCACTTACAGTCAGGCAACACTTAAAATACTCAAAATACTTAAAAGTAACCAATTTGTGTTTAGGGTTTTTCTGTGGGTTTGTTTGTTTTTCTTGGCAAACCTGCTAACAACTCTTCATTTCTAGCTTGAAATAATTGTTGCTTACTGAATTAATGAAAGCAAACAATGCTGTTGAGGTCCAATTTATCCAATTGATGATCGTGACACCACACGCATGCTCTAGTTTGCATATCTGCAGACACTAATTCAAGGAGACAAAGTAACAACCTCTAGATATCAGTACCCAGAATATGGATGGCAAAGGTCTATGAGAATTCACTGTCCTGTCAGCAAAAATTCGGTTATTCATTAAATTAAGCTGTATGGCGATCTTCCAAGCTCTCATGAGAGCTGAACTTCAGATCAGCTCAGATGCTTCAGAGGAAAGCCATGTTTGAATTATTAATATCCTTTAAACTCATCTTATGTAATAAGCAGTATAAAGTCTTTTCAGACATCATACCTGAGTCACATTATCGTCATTTGCACTATTGAAGCGCTGCACATCTCCTGAAACATACATGCGGCTCTCCTTTACAAGGGGCTGATCTTCCGGACCAGTAAAGCTATTTGGATAATAGTTTGGGGCACCGCCTGAAAACAAACAAAAAACCCCCCACAAAACCAAAAAAATCAGATGCCAGCTCTTTCAGATTAAGTCAGAAGACAGAAAAATGTTCTTTGCCTAGACTAAACTAAATCAATTATCCAGTTACGATTCACTTTATTAAAACCAGTTGTCAGCATTTTTCTGTCAATGTACAGCTCAACATCAGGAGCTATGCTGTCAAGCCTGTACTTACCACCACTTACTACAAACAGAATTTCAATAGCTTTTGGGAGAAAAATTGATTTGTTTCGGGAACAAAGATGTCTAGCCACTCTCAACAACGTTGCTCAGACAATTTTAATAGACAACGTCACGGAAGTTATTCAAAGTAAGGGGCTCATTTTAAACATGCAATGAACTTGCACAACTGCATAAAGATACACTTATGATCTGTTCTTAGACAGGAGCAGCTGTTCTCAAGTTCTTGTTTCCCAAGTGTTTCCCTCTCCTCCCTCAGGAAGTATTAAAATGCATAGCCCAGAGGAATACGGTGTTTTGGCACGAGGCACAGCTTAAGTATATCCTTGTTTACTTTCAGTTTTAAAACCGTCACCATTGGGCAAATGCTGACAGAACACAACCTGCTGA